>NC_061115.1:151457206-151489472 GCF_002878395.1 Capsicum annuum | reverse complement strand
GTCTTCGCATAATTAATTAATTATAAGTAAATTGTTTTAACTCTAAATCTGATTTTGACTCTAACATAATTTTGACTCTAACATATATACTCTAACTCTAACTCTAACTCTAATATATATCTCTTCCGTACTTTTTAAATTGCTGAGCTCTGATACCATTTGTAGGGGGGTGTGCGGCGAATTTAATAGGTATAATAGATTTAGTAGGTTAGCTACACAGACTGAAATAGTAGAGGAAGATACTCTAGAAAAAATACTTAACACCCTAACTACGCTTTCAATGAAAGTGGACAGTATGGGTAATGAGAAAGAAAAGCTAAAGACTAATGAAGGTAAACTGAAGTCTATAGCTACAAATCAGCTAACTCAGCAGTGTGCAGAGCTATGTCGATCGGAAGACATTAAAAATCTAGAGCTAGAATAGCATAATAACACAAAAACCATTAACATATAATTTTGATGATTTAAAAGAATTTAAAATGCACATAGATGAATTATTAGAAAAACAATATATACAAAAAAGTAATAGTAAACATAATAGTCCAGCATTCATAGTAAATAAACATAGTGAACAAAAAAGAGGAAAAAGTAGGATGGTTATTGACTATAGAAATTTAAATGCAAAAACTATAACATATAATTATCCGATACCAAATAAGATATTAAAAATAAGACAAATCCAAGGATATAAATAGTAAAAAGATGATTTTGTCTAAAGCAAATATTTTTAATGAAGGGCAAAAAGTTCAAACAATATTTCTAAGGCTCTTGACACTTTTAATATATTATATAGATTAGATTAAAAGAAATTTTGATACATTTGATATAATTTTAATTTAAGATCACAAGATTCAAAAGTCTTTTTATTTTCTTAAACTCTGTATCAAGTCAAACTAGGTCTTTTTTTTTAAACAGAGGGAGTAATAACTATAGTGTTGAGGTCAGCTTGAACACACCTCAATTAATTCTACGAGATACTTATCATCTTTCACGAGTAACAAGTATCAGATAAGTTTACCCACTAAAACTAGAATAGATGAAAAGAAGAAACATATAGTGTTCGTCTATGTTGAAAATTAAACATGAGACCTTATGGTGTGTGTTCAACCCAACTTTATTAATTCACTAGGTCATATCTTTGGATGCATACCACTCTTTAAATATAATAAATTTAATATTTTAGAAAATTTATATATTAATAAATAGCATTTAATAGTAAGGATAAATTATATAAAAATAAATAAATTATTTATTGATTTTTTAAATTGAACAACTATTATTTAATAAACGTAAATTTCATATTCTAATGGTCTTACTAGAAAATGTAGGCAACTTTTAGAAATTGTTTGGTTATATGGAAAAGAAATTATAATTCTTCAGATAAAATGTACAATGAGTGTGCGTATATATACACACACTAGATAATAGCACCCGTGTCGGCACAGGACTAATGTATTTTACTTTTTTTTATCTCAATCTATATGGAACAAATGAAATTTAAAAAGTCCACCAATTTTTTTGTGTGATTTTTAAATATTTTAAGTTATTAATTATTAATTTATAGTACTTTTACATAATTTTTCGATACTATATGTCACTCTTTTTGTCTTAATTTATATGGTACTGTTGAAATATTTGAGAAAGCTAATCAAATTTGTTATATAATTTTAGATATTTTAAATTGTTAATTTTATGATTTATACAATTTTCTACATAATTTTCAACTAATAAATGTTACTCCCTCTATCCCAACAATTTATATGACATTGATAAAAGTCAAACAAATTTTTTATACATCTTTTACATATTTTAATTTGTTTATTTTTGTGATTTGTATTACTTTTTATGAAATTTTTAAATAATATATCCCAGTTTATGTTGCGTTGATAGAATTTTGAGTCAATCAAATTTTTTAATTTTCAAGTATATAATAGATTAAAAATTAAAATAAAATAATTACATTAAAAATAGAAAATATGAAATTATAAAATGCCCTCGACCACAAGCAGGCACAGTTGGAAACAGGCATGATACCCGTCAGCTGCCTACTCACTGATGCCTATATATATACACACACACACGAGATATCAAGGGATCCATGATAGCACATGCCCAATATATATATACATATATACATATATATATGTAAGGAAACTAGACGTTGGACTCTATGATAGCTCACATAGTTTAAATCGGTTAGAAGAACCTCCCTACTAGTAAAATTAAATAAACAACTTTTGAGTAAATCTCCCTACAGACTACAAACTACAAATTTTAGAACAGAATAATCCTAACAGAAAAGCTTTTAGAAACTAACTGTAAATGCTCACAACTTTATTCAGACATTGTTTTACAAAAGATATTAGCTATGAGCTTTCAGATTCTTAGATTTCAGATACAAAAGTGAGTCCTTTATACACTAGAAAGTATGCTTTAAAGACAAAATACCAATACAGCTTTTAAAAATTAAATGTTATGACTCACTAGATTTATGCAGTATGTTTTGCTATTCTTGATTATGATTTACAGTTTTTAGATATTCCAGCTTATGTAAGTCATTTACATTTGGCATGCATTATTTTATAAATTATGATAATGTTGAGACATTGTTTTACTTATGCATTCGCCCCCATATACTCAGTACATTCTCAAAGTACTGATCCACATATGCGTCTATGTGCTATATTGTCTCAAAATGTAGGTTTAGTGCTCAGTTCCAGCAGCGTGAGTGATTTCAAGCATCTCTTTCTATATCTCGACAGTGGTGAGTCCTCATAGTTCAGGGACTTAGTCTTTCAGTTTTTCAGCTTATTAGTATAGATGGTTCAGACAGTTCGAGTCAGCTGGGGGTTTATCCCAGGAACTCTCTAGTTATTAGTAGTAGAGGCTTGTTAGATTGCTAGATATGATTTCATAGCTATTCAATATTGATTGGTCAGACTATTGAGTCTAGTATTTTCCAGAGATTATATTCAGATATTCTCAGCTAGCTCAGACAGATTTCCATATTCTAGTTTTGATATTATATCTATATCCCCTTGTTATGGGATTCAGACTTAGTAGAAGGCAGACTGGGTTAGCTTAGGGCTACTCGTAGTCTTGAACACCATGTGACTTCTCAAGACCAGGTTTCGGGACGTTACAAACTTGGTATTAGAGCTTTAGGTTTATAAGAGTCCTAGGGAGTCAGACAAGCTGTGTTACATAGAGTCTTGATCATAGGTGTGAAGAGTGACACATTTATGAGCAAGAGACTACGGGACATTTTTAGGAAATCAGCTTTTTCTTTCATGATCTATCGTGCTTACAGTATCTCTATCTGCTTTTAACTAGTATTTTTACATGATAGTTGAATATGCCTCCTCGTCGAGCTAATGCCCGCAAAAATGAAAACCAGCCACCCCAATATACTGACTCTCTGAATAAGAATGTATCTTATGCTGAATTTCGGGCTACTTTCCAGGCGTTGGCCCAGGCAGTGACTGCCAATATTCAGGGCAACCATCAGGTGACAGTCCCACTTCAGCAGAATATTGATTTAGCAATAGCCAGAATCTGAGACTTCATGAGAATGAATCTGCCAGAGTTCTTTGTGTCAATATATAATGCCCCGAATTTGGTACCCGAAATGCTACATGATGCTCATGACACCAAAGCACCATAAGCTAACCCATGACTGATATTTGTACCTGTATACTGCGTAAAATATTTTATAATGCGGAAACATAAACTGAAAGGCCATAAGATTCAATACTGAATATGATCTGAATGATATAACATTTGTGGGGGTAATAGAATACCCAAAACAAAACAAAATATACTAAAGTCTGAAACATGATAGTCTAGAAAGCCTCTAACTGAATGAACTGTCTGAGTAAGGAACTGATGGGACATGTCCCCAACTAACTCCAACTAATAAACTAATTAATGAGATAATAGGGAATAATCATGTCCTCGAAAGATAAGGACTCACTTCTAACTCTGTCTGCGGATATCTGGAATCTACTATTGCTCAATAACTCGTGTCTCTGAACCTATGGTATAAGACACCATAGCGCAAAGGCGTCAGTACTTTGAATATACTAGTATACATATGAGGTAGGCTGAATGCATGGGGTTCATATGCATGAATAATAATAATAACTGACTAACTATCATGAGCGTGAGAATACATGCTTGAGACATAACAACTGATACTAATATTGTGATAACATGATTACTAAATCTGAATATAACTGATAACATGAGTGACTGTATCTGACAGTTTTGAATCTGATGGAACTATCTGAGTTCTGTACTGTATCTGAGTTGTTGTATCTGACAGTCTTGAAATCTAAAAAACTATCTGAGTTCTATTACTGAGACTGATTGACTATGTCTGACAGTCCTGACAGTCCTGATTCTATCTAACCGACATGCCCCTGATACACCATTATGGTTGAGTTGGGGTCCAATCTGTAACCCAAATTAGAAGGGTGTCATTACCGCACCACCAGTAAGGACAAGCTGTGGGTGACCCTCATCAGATAGTGTCCCCTGTATGAGAATGGTGGGGCCCTTATCTGACAGTGCTTATGCACCTCATCAACCCTCATCGATAGTATTAATGTCTCAACATATGCTAGCTACATAGTTCTAGAATGCAAGGATGGCTGCTAAGGATCACACCCTTATCTGATAGTGTGTGTCTCCATCCTTGGGTTCACTCGGTGTTAATTTCTACTCCCATCTAAATGGACACTGAACATAATTTACAGAACTAAATATGAGCTGAATTTTTGAATTTCTGTTGACTGGCGGAATACTACTAATATCTGACAGCTGACTGAGGTCATGAGATCATGGAGATTTTCCTGAGTCATAAGACTATTTGAGGTCTAAGGATCATAGCTTGACTGAGAGTATCATGAAAACATGATATGGCTCTAGGCACACAGCTAATATTTTGGGTACTAGTACCCCCCAGGACTTGATGGAAAGAAACTGACCAAGCATAACTTACTTGAATATATAACTAACATTATAATTCATAATACATTTACAGAAGAATTTCATCAAAACATGTGATAGGCATAACTTGTACATACATGGGGATTTCATGGTATCATGCTAGTTAGGCACTTTTCCTTCATCTAGGCATTTAATCAAACATATTATAGGCATGGTACATGTAATCATAATTCTACAATAATTAAACATCATGGTTCAATTCTAATTTCATCATTCAAGGGTTTAATCATAAGTTTGCATGAATCTATATCTATAATAATGTAACCCACATAGAATTTATCATCCAACATAGAGTAGAATTCAATTTCTCATTATCCACATGAACAAGAGCAGCCCAATCGTGAAATTCATAAGAAAATCCATAAATTTGAATTTAGAAAAGGGAATATTGGGCTTTATGGACGAAATAAGTCCATGAATGAAGACTATGCATACCTTAGTTCGTGATTTCGTGAAGATTGACGAACAAACTTTCTTGGAATTGGATCTTCTATGAAAACCCTAGCTTGTTCTTGAGAGGATTTTGAGAGAAGAGAGTGTATTTTGGGTAAAAAGTGGCTGAATCATGTGTTAAAGGGCTTAAATAGGAGTGGGAAGTTGACCCTTTTAACCCTGGATGCGTCATTTAATTTCAGTAAAATTGTCTCGAACTGAACCCCTGGCGCGACGCAGCTCTATCGCGCCGTGTCACTAGAATTTGACAATTGGGAAATTGAGGGATGGCACAACGTGGAGCCATCGCGTAGCCCCTTCTTTTGTGACCTGAAACTTTAGCGCGACGCGGAGGAAATCGCGCTAAGACACTGGAAAAGGACAATTCTGAATTTGAGCCCTGGCACGACGCGCCATAATCGCGGACTCCTACTAGAATTTTCCAAATGCCATTTCCTCTTGTGGCGCGACGTGCCACTAACTAATATGGCGTTGTTTTACGAAGGAAACTTGAAATAGTCATAACTTCTGACCCGATTATCGAATTTGGGCGAATCTATATCGATGAAAAGCTTATTGAATTTCCCACATGAGAAAAAGTAAAAATCTTGAAAAATCTTCATGAAATAACTATCATTCAATTTAGAAGATAATACTAGACATTCTTGAGATAAAATTAGCTAGGAAAAGTATGAGGTATTACAATATCTCCCCCTTGAGAACATTCGTCCTCGAATAAGACTGACTGAGAGGGGAGAAAAGACAACTGACGTACATACTAAATATGAATAAATGGAACATGATCTCATGACTGACATGACTGACAAGTTGAACATATAATACTGAATATGCATATCTGATGCATGTGTAACTGATTCATGAATGCATGACTGAGTGTTCTGAAGAACTAAGTTTCTCACAATGAGAATGCATGACTGATGCATAATAACATAACTGAACTGATACATGAATGCATGACTGAATATGCAATGGTACTTGATACCAAGTTTATAATGGGAACATGAGCATGAAACTGCATACCAAGTTTGTGATGAACACTGAACATGAAACTGAGTAATCTTAAGGGGAACTGTTACCTCGATCTTAATCTGAGTTGGCAAAGAAAAGGTGAGGATACTTGGTATGCATATATGCCTCTGCTTCCCAAGTAGCTCCCTCAACGGACTGATTTCACCAAAGAACCTTAACTAGAGGGACTTCTTTGTTCCTCAATCTACGAGTCTGATAGTCTAAGATTTTGACTGAAATCTCTTCATAAGAGAGAGTGTTCTAAACAGAAATGTTCTGAATAGGGACTACAACTGATGGGTCACCTATGCACTTCTTAAGCAAAGTGACATGAAAGACTAGATGAACTGAGGTTAGATCTGAAGGCAATTCAAGCTCATAGGCTACCTTGCCAAAGTGATTGAGAATCTTGAAGGGACCGATATATCGGGGACTGAGCTTTTCTTTCTTACCGAATCTCTTCACTTCCTTCATAGGAGAGATCTTTAGATAGACATAGTCACCAATCTCGAACTCGAGATCTTTTCTATGAACATCTGCATAAGACTTCTGTCGGCTCTGAGCAGCCCGGAATCTTTTTCTAATCAACTGGACTTTTTCTAAGGCATCGAATACTAAGTCAGGACCTATGATTGAGGCCTCACTAACTTCGAACCAACCAATTAGATACCTACATCTCCTACCATAGAGAGCTTCGAATGGATCCATCTGAATACTGGAATGATAACTGTTGTTGTATGCAAACTCAATCAAAGGTAAGTGGTCATCCCAAATTCCCTTGAAATCGATTGCACACGCCCTTAGCATATATTCTAACATATGAATGGTCTTTTCTTCTTGACCATATGTCTGAGGATAAAAAGATGTACTGAGTTGAACTTGGGCACCAATACCCTTTTGGAATGCTTTCCAGAAATGAGAAATGAACTGGGTACCTCTGTCTAGGATAATAGACAATGAAACACCGTGCAATCTGACCAACTTCTTGATGTAGAGTTTGCCGTAATCCTTGGCTGAATAAGAGGTTTGAACTGGAAGAAAATGAGCTGATTTGGTTATTCTATCTACAATGACCTAGACTGAATCATGCTGATTATGAGTTCGAGGCAAATCCATCACAAAGTCCATGTTCACAACTTCCCACTTCTAAGTAGGAATACTGAACTCCTGCATGGACCCACTAGGCTTCTAATACTCTAGCTTAACCTGCTGACATATAGAGCACTTAGCTATAAACTCTACAATATCTCTCTTCATCCCACTCTACCAATAGACTTTTCGCAAGTCACAGTACATCTTTGTGGCCCCTGGATGAATAGAGTAGCGTGCACCATACGCTTCTGTAAGAATTCTCTACCTTAAGTCATCTACACCTGGAATACAGGGGCGACCCTGACAACGGAAAACACCATGTCCCTTTTGGGAGAAATCCTCTACTTATTTATCCTGAACTGACTCTTTCAACTTGATAAGGTTGGGATCTCTGTCTTGCTTTTCTTTCACCTCAAAAACTAGAGATGATTTTGAACTACTCTGAACCCATATATCACCTTTTTTTGTATCGACTAAGCGAACGCCTAGTCTGTAAAGCTAATGGACTTCCTGAGCGAACTTCTTCTTACTATCCTCAACATGAGAAACACTACACATGGATAGTCTACTAAGAGCATCGGCCACTACGTTAGCCTTGCCTGGATGATAGAGGACACTTATGTCATAATCTTTTAGGAGCTCTAACCACCGTCTCTGACGAAGATTACGATCTTTCTAACAAAAGACATATTGAAGACTCTTATGATCTGTAAAAACATCTACATGAACTCCATAGAGATAATGCCTCCAAATCTTAAAGGCAAAAACTACGGCAGCTAACTCAAGATCATGAGTAGGATAATTCTTCTCATGGAGTTTAAGATATCTAGAGGCATAGGTTATGACCTTACCATGCTGTATGAGGATACAACCCAAACCTACTTTGGATGCATCACAATACAGTTCGAAACCATCTGGACTATCTAGAAGAGCTAATACTGGAGCTGAGGTAAGTCGAGTATTCAACTAATGAAAACTCTTATCACAAGGATCTGACCACTGAAACTTGATTTTTTTCTGAGTTAATCTGGACATAGGGGATGCAATAAAAGAAAATCTCTTAACAAACCGTCAGTAATAGCCAGCCAAACCCAAGAAACTCCTAATATCTGATGGAGAGATAGGATGAGGACAGTTTTTTACTACTTCAGTCTTTTGAGGATCCACTCTAATGCTATCACCAGAAATCATACGTCCAAGGAATGCTACTGAACTTAGCCAAAATTTGCACTTACTGAATTTGGTGAATAGCTGATGATCTCTGAGAGTCTGAAGTACTGTTCTGAGATGGTTTGTATGATCATGCTCACTACGGGAATAAACCAAAATATCATCTATGAAGACTATGACGAATATGTACAAGTAATACTTGAACACACAGTTCATCAAGTCCATGAAAGCGGCTGGGGCATTGGTAAGACCAAATGACATGACTATAAATTCAAAGTAACCATACCGAGTTTGGAAAGTTATTTTTGGAATTTCACATTCCCTAACTCTGAGCTGATGATAGCTGGATATGAGATCTATTTTAGAGAAATAACTGGCACCCTGAAGTTGGTCAAATAAGTCATCAATTCTGGGAAGAGAATACTTATTCTTTACCGTGACCTTATTAAGTTGATGATAATCAATACATATTTTGAGAGAACCATCTTTCTTGTGCACGAATAAGACTAGTGGGCCCCATGAGGTAATGTTGGTTCTGATGACTCCCTTATCTAAGAGATCCTTCAACTATTCTTTCAGTTCTTTGAGTTTTTCTGGTGCCATTCTGTATGGCAGAATAGAGATAGGCTAAGTATCTGGAAGAAGATCAATACCGAAGTCTATTTCCCTTTTAGAAGGAATTCCTGGAAGATCTTCGATAAAGAAATCTAAATATTCACCTACAATTGGAACTAATTCAAGGCTAGGAGTTTCAGAATTAGTGTGCTTAACTCAAACAAGATGATAGACACATCCTTTAGATATCATTTTTCATGCCTGAAGGTAGGAAATAAGATAATCTCTGAATGCTGAAGTACTACCCTTCCACTTATGGATGGGTTCATTTAGAAACTAAAATAGGACTATTCTATTTTTGCAGTCGATTGTGGAATAACAGGAATGAAGCTAATCCATGCCGAGAATGACATCAAAATCAGTCATCTCTAATTCTACTAAGTCTGCTGAAATGACTTTCTGAAATATCATAACCGGGCAGTTCCTGTATATCCGTCGGTCTATGATGGTTTTACCCACTAGGGTAGAGACTGAAATGGGTTCTGCTAGAATTTTGAGACTGATTCCAAAATTGCCTGCTATATAGAGAGTAACAAAATATGAAGAAACTCTTAGATATAGCAAATCATAAACATACACATGAAAGATCTGTAATGTACCAGTAACTATATTAGGAGAATTTTCCTGATCCTGTTGAGACTGAAGAAAATAGAGATGATTTGGGTGTTGCCCACTAGTAGCACTGGTGGTGGCACCCTGCTGATTCAGGCGACCAAACTGAGCTAAGGAGCAGAGATGACTCTGATAACCTGACTGAGGGCAGTCTCTGACTTTGTTTCCTGGATTGCCACAACAAAAATAGACATCGCTACCAGCTCTGCAAGCACCTTTGTGGTTCTTACTATAAATCTGACAAAGGGGATTAGTTCGGTCATTGCTAACACTGACTTGAGACTTAGAGCCTAGTGCTCTATCACTGTTACCCTCCCTAAACTTAGGAACTGGAGCACTAGCTGAAAAAGGAGCTGGAACTGATGACTTAGGACGAAATTGAGAATGATTTCCTCCTTCTGACTTAGACTGAGCAAAGTTAAAACTACCTGTCTTCGCTCTCTTACTCTGTTTCTCCCACATCTTAATATTCTACTTCTCTATCTGCTGAGCATGAGTCATGAGCCTGGCTAAAGTCATGTCATTATTCAGCATGGCGGATCTGCACTCATTAACCATGCTATCATTTACCCCTGAAATGAACTTACTCATCTTAGCCCTGTTGTCTGCAACCACATGAGGGGCATATCTGGCTAATTGAGTAAACTTAAGAGAATACTCTTTCACTTTCATATTGCCCTACCTGAGGTAGATGAATTCTATCATCTTAGCTTCTCTAAGCTTTAGGGGAAAAAATCTATTTAGGAAAGCAGATGCAAACTCCTCCCACTCAACAGGCCCTGCATCATCTGACCGTTCTAACTTTCATTGTTTAAACCAGGTATGAGCAACATCCTGCAACTGATATACAGCTAGATCATCACTCTTAACAAGAGTCACCCCTATGATGTTTGTCACCTTCGGCACCTGATCTAGGAATTCCTAAGGGTTCTCATCTTACTTAGACTTAAGAAAGGATGGAAGATTCATTCAGGTGAAATCCTGAATTCTGGATGCAGCTGAATTAGCCACTGGATTGGCCGAAACAACAACTGGTCATCGTTCTGAGCAGCAACTGAGGTAGCAATAGTAGTGAATGCAGCTCAGAACTTTGCATGAGAAACAAGTTCGCCCAAAGGTTCTTCGGGCTGAGGGGCTGGCTGATTCCTGTTTCTTCTTTTAGAAGGCATGTTTTGTAGATGAAAGGGAGAAACAGATTAGACTGAGATATTGACTTGAGATTATGCTCACTAGTATGAAATAAATACTGAAATAGGGGAAACTGTTCCTAAAACATCTTATAGCCTCCTGTACATAAATATGGCGCATAATACACCCATGTACAAGACTCTACTAGATGCAGCTTTCAGACTTCCTAGGACTCTATTGAACCCTAGGCTCTAATACTAAGTTTGTAACGCCCCAAATCTGGAACTCAGAATGCTACACGGTGCTCATGAACCCGAAGGACCATAATCTAAATCATGATTGATATTTGTACCTTTATACTACATAAAATACTTTATAATGTAGAAACATGAACTGAAAGGCCATAGGGTTCGATACTAAATATAAGCTGAATGATATAACATCTGTGTGGGATAGTAGAATACCCAAAAAAATTAAACATACTGAAGTTTGAAACATGATAGTCTAGAAAGCCTCTAACTAACTTAACTATCTGAGTAAGGAGCTTATGGGATATGTCCCTAACTAACTCTAACTAATAAACTAACTAATGAGATAATAGGGAATAATCATGTTCTCAAAGATGAGGACTCACTTCTAACTCTGTCTACGGATATTTGGAATCTACTATTGCTCTAGAGCTCTTGTATCTGAACCTATGGTAGAATAAACCATAGCACAAAGACGCCAGTACTTTGAATGTACTGGAATGCATGTGAGGTAGTCTGAATTCATAGTGTTCATATGCATGAACAATAATAATAACTGACTAACTATCATAAGCGTGAGAATACATGCATGAGATATAACAACTCACACGAATACTATGATAACATGATTATTGAGTCTGAATATAACTGATAACATGAGTGACTATATTTGACAGTCCTAAATCTGATGGAACTAGATGAGTTTCATACTGTATTTGAGTTGACTGTATCTGAAAGTCCTGAAATCTGAAGAACTATCTGAGTTCTATTGCTGATACTAATTAATTATGTCTAACAGTCCTGATTCTATAACATAAAATTGTGGGAACTAGTTATCTAATCGACATGCCCCTGATAAGCCATTATGGCTGAGTTAGGTCAGATCTGTAACCCCAATTAAAAATGTGTCAATACTGAGCCACTGGTAAGGATAAGTTGTGGGTGACACTCATCTGAAATTGTCCCCTGTACGAGAATAGTAGGGCCCTTATCTGACAGTGCTTATCCACCTCATCAACCCTCATCAATAGTGTTGATGTCTCAACTATACTTGCTACATAGTTCTGGAATGCAAGGATGACTGCTAAGGATCACACCCTCATCTGATAGTCTTGGGTTCACTCGGTGCTAATTTCTACTTCCATCTGAATGGACACTGAACATGATTTACTGAACTAAACATGAACTGACTTTCTGAATTTTTATTGACTGACGAAATTCTACAGATATCTGACAACTGACTGAGGTCATGAGATCATGGAGATTTTACTGATTCATAAGACTTTCTAAAGTCTAAGGATCATAGCTTGACTGAGAGTATCGTGAAAACATTACATAGCTCTAGGCACACAGCTAATGTTTCAGGTACGAGTACCCCCAGGACTCGATGGAATGAAACTGACCAAGAATAACTTAATTGAACATATAACTAACATCATAATCCATAATACATTTATAGAAGCATTTCATCAAAATATGTGATAGGCATAACTTGTACATACATGGGGATTTCATGGTATCATGCTAGTTAGGCACTGTTTCTTCATCTAGGCATTTAATCAAACATATTATAGGAATGGTATATGTAAACATCATGGTTTAATTCTAATTTCATCATTCAAGGGTTTAATCATAGGTTTTCATGAATCTATATCTATAATAATGTAACCCACATAGAATTTATCACCCAATATAGAGTAGAATTCAATTTCTCATCAGCCACATGAACAAGAGCAATCCAATCATGAAATTCATAAGAAAATCCATAAACTTGAATTTAGGAAAGGGAATCTTGGGCTTCATGGATGAAAGGAGTCTATGAATGAACACTATGCATACCTTAGTTCGTGATTTCATAAAAATTAACGGAGAAAATTTCTTGGAATTGGATCTTCTATGAAAACCCTAGCTTGTTCTTGAGAGGTTTTTGAGATAAGAGATTGTATTTTGGGTGAAAAGTGGTTGAATCACGTGTTAAAGGGCTTAAATAGGGGTGGAAAGTTAACCCTTTTAACCCTCAATGCGTTATTTAATTTTAGTAAAATTTTCCCGAACTGAACCCCTTGCACGACACGGCATTATCGCGCCATGTCACTAGAATTTTACAATTATGAAACTAAGACCCCAACAGTTCCATCAGTCAGTGTAGTCAATGAGTTTCCTGATGTCTTTCCTAAAGATTTTCCAAGGGTACCTCCCGATAGAAAAATAGAATTCTTCCATATCATATGGCTCCAACCGATCTTAAAGAGTTGAAAGAGCAACTGAAAGATCTCTTAGACAAAGGTTTCATAAGGCCCAGTGTTTCTTCATAGGGTGCTCCCGTTCTATTCGTGCGAAAAAAAATGGTTCTTTGCGAATATGCATTGACTATCATCAGCTGAATAAAGTTACAGTCAAAAACAAATATTCTCTTCCTAGAATCGATGATTTATTCAATCAACTCCAAGGTGCAACTTACTTCTCAAAGATATACCTTAGATCCGGCTATTATCAACTTAGAGTAAGAGAATGTGATATTCCAAAGAAAGCTTTCAGAACCCGTTATGGTTATTTTGAGTTTCTAGTCATATCCTTTGGACTAACAAATTCCCCCACAGCCTTCATGGACTTGATGAACAGAGTGTCCAAACAGTACCTAGACATGTTTGTCATAGTCTTTATCGATGATATCCTTGTGTATTCTCATAGTGAGGATAATCATGCAGACCATCTTATAATTATGTTGCAAACTCTTAGAGATCACCAATTTTTCACCAAATTTAACAAATGTGAATTTTGGCTAAGGTCAACAGCTTTTCTCGATCATATTATTTCCAGTAATGGTATTAGAGTTGATCCCCAAAAGATGAAAGCAGTAAAAAACTGGCCTAGACCTATTTTTCTGTCAGATATTAGAAGTTTCCTAGGTTTATCTGGCTATTACATAAGTTTTATTAAGGGTTTCTCTTCTATTACAGCTCCTATGTCTAGATTGACTCAGAAAAAGTTTAAGTTTCAGTAGTAAAATTCCTGTGAGAAGAGTTTTCAGGAGTTGAAGACTCGACTCACTTCAGCCCCAGTTTTAACATTACCTGATGGTACAAATGGTTTTGTTGTGTATTTTGATGCCTCTAAAGTTGGTTTAGGTTGTGTGTTGATGCGGAAAGGTAAAGTCATAGCATATGTCTCCAGACAGCTTAAGCCTCACGAAAAGAACTACCCTACCTATGATCTTGAGTTAGCTATTATTGTGTTTCCATTGAAAATCTAGAGGCATTATCTTTATGGGGTATATGTTGATATGTTTACGAATCACAAAAGTTTGCAGTATGTATTCACTCAGAAGGTGTTAAATCTTTGGCAGATAAGGTGGTTAGAATTGTTGAAGGATTATGATATAAGTTTGTTGTACAATCTGAGCAAGGCCAATATAGTGGTAGACGCCCTTAATAGATTGTCCATGGGCAGTATTTCTCATGTGGAAAATGATAAGAAAGAACTAGTTCGGGAAGTTCACCGATTAGCTAGATTGGGTGTGAGGTTGGTTGACTCAGCTGAAGGGACTGTTTGGGTACGGAGTAGTTCAGAATCTTCTCTAGTTTTTGAAGTGAAAGAAAAGCAGGATAAGGATCCTAGTTTGGTCAAACTAAAGAATTCAGTTAAAGACCAAAAGGTAGAGGTTTTCTCCCAAGGGGGAGATGGTGTGTTGAGGTACTAGAGTAGATTATGTGTACCCTGTGTTGATGATTTGAGGTAATGGATTATGGCAAACGTGCATGGTGCGCATTACTCCATATAGCCGGGATCCACCAAGATGTATCGCTACTTGCGGGAAATCTATTGATGGAGTGGTATGAAGAAAGATATAGCAAAATTTATAGCTAAGTGTGCAACTTATCAACAGGATAAGGTAGAGCACCAAAGACCTGGTGGTACATTGTAGGAGTTTGGTATCCCCACTTGGAAGTGGAAAGATGTGAATATGGACTTTGTGACTGGATTACCCTATTCGCGTCGCCAGCATGATTCGATTCGGGTTATTGTAGACATGTTGACTATGTCAGCTCATTTCTTGCCAGTTCACATATCCTACACAATTGAAGATTATGCTAAGTTGTATATCAGAGAGTTAGTCAGATTGCATGGAGTTCCTTTATCTATCAGCTCAGATAGGGGTACTCAGGTTACCTTTCAGTTTTGGAGAGACTTTCAGAGGGGTCTTGGTACCCAAGTTTATCTTAGTTCAGCCTTTTATCCACGGACAGATGGTCAGATAGAAAGGACTATTCAGACTCTAGAGAATATGTTGAGGGCATGTGTTCTTGATTTTAAAGGTAGTTGAGATGGGCATTTGCCATTGATTGAGTTTGCCTGTAATAACAGTTACTATGCTAGCATTTAGATGGCCTCATTTGAGGCTCTTTATAGGAGAAGATGTAGATCTCCTATCGATTGGTTCAAAGTGGGTAAGGCCGCTTTAATTGGGCCAGATATGGTGTTTAAAACCATGGAGAAAGTTTATTTTATTTGAGAGAGATTGAAAGCAGTTTAGAGTCATCAGAAATCTTACGCATACGTAAGAAGAAGAGATCTTGAGTTTGAAGTAGATGACCTTGTGTACTTGAAAGTTTCACCCATGAAGGGGGTGAAGAGATTTGGTAAAAAGAGGAAAGCATAGCCCCCGATATGTAGGCCCCTACCGGATTTTGAGTCTTGTTGGGAAGGTAGCGTATAAGTTTGATCTACTCATAGATTTGTCCTCGGTTCATCCAGAGATCCATGTATCCTTATTGAAAAAGTTCATGGATGATTCAACTATTGTAGTTCCACTAGAAAGCGTAGGTATACAAAATAGCCTCTCATATGAAGAAATTCCAATAGAGATCCTTAATCATCAGATTCATACACTAAGGAACAAAGAAGTTCCCTTGGTCAAACTTCTGTGGCAAAATCTGTCTGTTGAGGGTGCCACTTGGGAAGTAGAAGCAAACATGCGTACCAAGTATCCTCATCTTTTCTCTATAAATTCAAATTCAGCAGAAGGTAACAGTCTTCCTTAATTCAGTTCTTTTTCAGTCTCAGATTCAGCTATATAGTCATCTTTATGTAAATTCATGCACTCACAGATTAGCTTAGCCATTTAGTATGTTCTAGATTCAGTCATGAACTTTGTTTCAGTTGTGCATGTTAGCACATAGCCTCAGATTCCTTAGTATTTTTAGTTTAGTCAGCCACATTCGAGGATAAATATTCCCAAGGGGGAGATAATGTAATACCCCACACTTTTTCCTAGCTCAATTTAGCACTTAGAATGTCAAGGGTTAGCTTCAAAAATGAATAACCTTTGATACATATGGAATTTTCCAATTCTAGTCCCTCCAGTGTGTAGAAGATTGAATTAGCTTTCCAACGATACTAATTTCACCTCAATCCGATACTCGGTTGAGAAGTAATGGCATTTTTAGTAAAACAGTATGTCATTTAGGCAAGCACCGCATCCAGTGAAGGAGAAATTTGCAATTGTCAAAATCCAGTAGACCACCGCAATTGGCCCACATCGCATTGAAGTCCCAATTCCCGTTTTTTAATTTTCAGTGGCTCACTGCGATGGCCTCGCGTCGGGGTGATGGTCAAAATAGGGCTCATACCTTTTCAAGTAGCCCAACGCGATAGCCCCATGTCGCGTCTATGGGCAAAATTGTGATCGTCTTTTTTACAGTGAGCCACTGGGATAGTGGCGCATCACGTTGCATGGCCAAATCAGGATTTTTCCAGTTTTTGGGTTAATTTTAAAAGGGTACTTTAGTCAATTCTCCAGCCCTAATTTATGAATAACAGACAATTTAGCCTAGTCTAATCAGCACAAATACTACATCTGACTCAGTTCCCGCCTTCTCTATGGTAATGGACCCAAGTATCTCGATAGAATGGAAAATAACCCCAGAGCTCGTTGCAGGTTTGGAGCAACAAATTGTCAAGCTAAGGCTCATGGTAATGCAAGGTAGAACACCTTCTCAGACTCCTCCAAACATGACTCTGTCCCCTAATGATCGATAAAAAGGTCCTAGTTTTTAAAATCGGAAGGAGTTGATCAGGATAGTCACATTACCATTTCTCAAAATGTTCATGCCTCTCAGAATGATCTTTTTTGTATGCATTCGCTCCTACAAAGGTTCAAAACATATCCTTGTCACACTATGCTCCACCAGTATATACCTATGCTAATGCCCCACCAGTAACAGTAACTCAAGGGTTATACCGCTTAGATGATAATCATTATGTTGAAGTAGAGAATGATCCAAGAATGTACACTGATGAGATGATGAACAAAAAGCTCAAGGTCTTGGAAGATGCAATAAGAAGTCTTCGGGGGCTTGGAAGTAATCAAAATGTGAAGTATGAAGAGTTGTGTGCATTCCTCGAGATTGAGTTGCCTCCTGGTTATATGATCCCGAAATTTGAAAAGTTTGAGAGGTCTGGAAATCCTTTCTTTTATTTGAAAACTTGTTGTGAAAATTTAATTGGCGTGGTCAAGAATGAAGGAATACGGGTCAAGCTATTTAGTCAAAGTTTGAATGAAAAGGCTCTAGAATGGTATGCTAACCAACATATAACTAAGTGGCACACTTGGTATGACCTGGAAAATAATTTTGTGGATCACTACAAGTTTAATGTTGATATCATTCGTGATAGGATCTCTATCACAAAGTTAAGGCAGAAATTAAATGAGAGTTTTCGTGAATATACCATATGCTGGAGAGAAGAAACGACCAGGGTACATCCCCTTATGGAAGAAGCTGAAATGACCAGCTACTTCATCCATTCACTAAATCCAGAATATTTTGATCGCATGGTAACAATGGCTGGAAAAACATTTATTGAAATTTTTAAGACTGATTAAATGATTGAGGATGGCCTCAAGATAGGAAAGATAATAAATTTGACAGAATTGCAATCCACCCATAAGGGCTTACAGATTGGATCTTTCGAAAATGGGAAGAAAAAATAGGAAGTAATGGGAGTGATGACTCAAGAAAATTCTTCAAACTACAAGCAACCTCCTCGATATCAATCCAATGCTCGACATGCTCATTATCAGGTCTTTAATACACAAGCGACATATCATGCTCAACCTCCACCACAAAACTATCAAAATAATGCTCATCGTGCCAATTATAAAAGGAAGCCTCCCAAAATTTTCACGCCGTTGGCAGAATCTCTTACTCTACTATTTGAAAGGTTGAAAGACGCAAAGCTATTTCATCCAGTGAAAGGAAAGCCAGTGAACACTTCTGCTAATTGGTAAAACAAGCGACGTGCTTACCACTCTGGAGTTATTGGACATGATACAGAGAAATGTATCACTCTCAAGCATAAAATTCAGGATCTGATTAACAACAAGGTGATAATGCTTGAAAAAGCTCTAACTAATGTTAACAACAGCCCATTACCCTATCACAATAAGTATTCATTGGAATCATCAATTAGAGAAAGTGTGGATTTTCCTCAAAAGGTGCATGTTTAGCGTTCTACTATCCTGTATTTGGAAGTTAGCATTTTCTTTCCTTGTAATCGTACTTTCTCATTTTTTTTCCCTTGTAACTGCATATTATCTCTTTATTTCCTTGTAATCACACTCTATGGTTTGATTTCATTGTAATTACACTCTTTTAGTTGTAATTAACTGCGTTCGATCTGATTTCCCTTATGGAATACGTAGATGGACTGTATTGGCTTTGGTCACGTTATCAAAAGTATCAAATATCCTTTTGTATGTATGAACTACTTTTGACATGAATTTCTAATAATGGGATACGTGGCGGCCTATGTTGGCTTCGGTCAACCACTTAGAAAATTTATCTTTTCATTATATCTATGAACTACGTTTGACCTAAATTCACAAGAAAGGGATACGTAGGCGGACTATGTCAGCTTTATTCAACCTCTTAGAAAATTTATCTTCTCATTTTATGTTGGAACGACATTTCCTACCTCAATGGAATATGTAGGTGTCACACTGGCTCGGTCATATTTTCGGTAAAACTCTCATAGAAATTATGGCAAAATTATTTAGAAGATCTCAAAAATTCATCAAAAGGATCATTTCTCAAGTTAAATGAAGATGACGTTGAAGCATGTAATTGGGGCAAAAATTTAGAAGGACTCAAAAATTTCACAAAACTTGACATTAGCTACAAAGTTGAAAATTAGACGTTGCTGAGACTGGGGCATAATTTTTAAAGTCCCCTATGCTTAAAGTACTCCACATCAGAAACAACTCAAGCATTTTCCATTTTAGATTGGGCCAAAATTTTTGAGAAGATCTCAAAAATTCCATACTAAACAACGTCATGCAAAGTTTGAGAGTTTCTAAATCGGGGTAGAATTTTTTAAGGAGATCCTCAAAAATTCCACAACAACCACACTTCAAACCTGCAAACTGATGATCAACAAGGTGCATCAGAAGAGCAAGGCAATACCAACACAGTCAATATCTCAAAACTAAAAAAAATTCTTTGGATACAGGAATAGTGGAGTCACAAAGTTGACAAAGTTAAGCATAACAAAGGGTATTATCAGATCCACTATGGTCTTGCCATGATAATTCAGATAACTTCTCTCCTCCATTTTCCTCTTGATTTATGTTTCTATTACTTTGTTATAATCTCTAACAGTTTCTCTAATTTTACAGGGAAATGATCGAGCATAATGGTAGAGATATGGAGATGTTATCCGAACTACCAATTCTAAGTCATCGTGAGTCAAACAACTTCATCTTTATCTTTACACTCCATCTTTTGTTACACTCCTTACTTAGCTATAATAAGTTATTGTGTTATTAATGAGTGTTGTTTAAGTTGTACAGGAGGCGTTATGAAAGACTGTCTCTAAGAAATAATGCAAAGTATCCTCCCAAAGTTTGAGGAATCAATCTAGAAGCCCAACACATGCACAAATCCTTTAAAGGACGCCTGATTTAAAGGATGCAGTTCAACGAATCAACTTCTATATTTGGGTCATCCACCCTTTTAAGTTTCAAAAGGACACTTCTATCTTTGGGCCATCCACCCTTTCAAAAGGACATTTCTTATTGAGCTTATCCACTATTTCAAAAGGACACATCTTATTTGGGTCATCCACCCTTTCAAAAGGACATATCTTATTATATTTGGGTTTTCAGCCTTTAAAAGGATACATTGGGCCGTCACCCCATTCAAAGTAACACATTACATACAAAATAGGTTGTCCGCCTTTCAATGGGGAACATGGGGTCATCACCACGATTCAAAGTGACCTATTACATCCAAGATAGATCGTCTTCCTTTCAATAAGACACATTGGACCATCACCCCGATCAAAGTGAAATGTTATATTCAATATTGGTTATCCTCCTTTTAATGAGACATATTGGGTCGTCACCCCCGTTCAAGCGACACGTTACATTTTTAATGAGAAACTTTGGGTCGTCACCCCATTTAAAGTGACATGTTGTATCCAATATTGGTCGCCCGCCTTTCAATGAGACACATTGGACTGTCACTCTGTTCAAAGTGGCATATTACATTCAAAATAGGTCATCCACCTTTCAATGAGATGTGTTGGGTCCTCACCCTCGTTCAAGTGGCACGTTATATTTTTAATGAGACAATTTTGGACGTCACTCCATTCCAAGTGGATTATTATATTTAAGATAGGCTATCCGCCTTTTAATTAGATGTGTTGGACCGTCACTTCATTCAAAGTGATTATGCAAATTGGTTCAACTATCTCAGCATAGCATGTTCAAACAGGTTTGCTCCAATTTACATTTGTGTAGTGCTACATTTACAACTAATCATTTGTTTGAGTTGTTGTCGAGAGCATCCAAAAGGATGAAATTCTCAAATTAAAATCACAGGTGTGGACGACTCCAAAAAGGACGCAGCACAACGTGAAACTTTTTCTTAGCAGCAAACTGGGACATAGTTCAAAGAGGAATATCGAACTATTTAGATGCGAGCTAAAGGACGACTTCCACCACCATCAAACCGCACCCCTATTAGAAGGCATGTGGGATATTTTGATATATTCTGGTTTCAATTTTACTTTCAGAATACTTCTAAACTGGAAGTAACCTTCTCTTTTCTTCAAATTTGAGTGATAACACACTCAGAGTTCTGGAAATTATGTCTTCTTGTCCATGGATGTGAAGAATCCCAAATTCAAGGTTACGAGGTTACAAGTCATTTCTCCATAAGCTCAAATAACTTATCACTCATCCCGAGCCAAAGATCGTCTAAAATAAAAAACTATTTTTTCCACCGATTGAGTCGAACTACAAAGCAGTCTAATTTCCTAAATCAATGGGAGATATAGGTTGATCTCTATATTGAAAACTCGACTGCATTCCGACCTTCCCCCAATCCTTTTATTCCCAAACTTTTTGATTTTACCAAAATTCAAAATCTGAATAGCTTGTGAATTCTTTAAAAATCATGCTTAAAATACAAGCGTTATGAACTACAAGTGACTTGAATTCTCATGCAACCTGAGATATTTAGGAAACCTGATACCGGGGTTTGGCTATAATTCCACAGAAGTCGTGCAAAAATCAACCCCTTTTGAGAAGCGAATTTGTGGATGGACAAAAATAAGGAATGTCAAACTCCCTTTGCCTAGGGTTATTTGCATCCACCCTACCCAAAGGGAGGGGGTAGTTGTTGACACCTAACTTTTACCCTCCACGACTAAGTTTAATTTTGAGTTTCTTCGATTTTAAATAAAATTACAATATTTATTTTATTTGGATAAAAAAAATTCAAAATATTTACGTACGTAATTTTATTATTTTAACTAGTGATTATATATTCTCATATTTTGATAAGATTGTATAATTATGATACTTAAATAATTATTTTTATGAAAAAATTAGATTTTAATCAAGGACTATCTTAAAAATTAATTCAAATGGGTAAAGTATTGATTTAAATATAATTTATTCTCAAAAATATTTTATTGAAAAATATGTGTTTGCTTTTACTAAATCAAGAAATGCGGGATTAAATTAGTTGATAATTCATTTCAAAGTTTTGATTCAATTTAGTCAAATTATTAAATTTTACTTTAATTGGAATCAACTTGGCCACAATTGCAATGCAATTGGCCAATTGATTTTCAATATGATTAAAATTTAAATAAAATTGACTCAAATTTCAATCTAGGGCTATTTAATGAATAGTCTAATACCCAATCCCTTTTATTCCATTACTAAAACCAACCCATTTTCCTTTAAACATTGGGCCAAGATCAGTCGGGCCACTCCCCTCGTACACCACCCCAACAACCCAACAACCATAACCCCTTATATCTCCTTCTAACAACCCACCAACCTGACTCGGCCCAAACCCATTACCTTTTAACCCTTAATTAATTTGAAAAAATTACAGAAAGTGATATACTTAAGACTATAATTATAATAAAACGCAATATTTTGTCAAAATTATAATTTATAGCAAAAGTAGCATTATTTTGGTGGGACACTGCACACGCACGTGTTTCCTGATAACTTTTTCTATTTTCACTCTAACACTTTACCTCTTTCCTATCTTACTTTACATTTTATTTATTTATTTTTCAAATTCCGAATATTTTGCAGATTTCCATTCTAATTTTTTGTCTTTTTCTCATATTTTTCTCACATTATATATAGAGATTGTGCTCCATAAAATAAGCTAAGTATCATTTTACAATTATTGCATGTTATCTCTTCCACATATTCTATATTTTTATATTTTATTTGTTCTTCATTGTTCTTGCCCTTTTTTTTTGGAAATCTTTTGTTGTATGATTATGGAGGTCTGCTCTAATGTGTAAGGTCGAAACATCATAATGATTCAGAGAAGATGGCCAAAATTTTGAAACAAAAAGAATTGAAAAAAGCTTCATCTTCAAAATTCTCAAAAATACAAAGATCTGAGGGAAAAAACAGAGAATCAAGCAAAATTTCAAGTCCTGATATTGAATACTCTTGTGAATATGATTCGGAAGAAGATAAAGTTGAAGAGGTATTTGTATTTGTATAATATACATACATACATACATACATACATACATACATACATATATATATATATATATATATATTTGGGCATGTGCATTTATTTATATTTTTATATGGCAAGGTTTGTATTTTTTGTATTTTTAAGATATGTATTACTGTTTAAGATATGTGTTTTGTATTTGTTGTTTAATATGGGACAGATATGTATTTCGTAAATACATATGCAGATATATGTATTATGTAAAAGAAAACATATGCATAATATGTATTTCGCGTTATATTTTTTTATAAAAAGCACATGTAATATAGATTTATGTCATTATTTTATTCTATAGGTATTGTACGATCATATATTCATGGCAAGAGTACTTTCAAGGTTTGCACCACATATAGGATGTCACACAGTCAATTATATTGAAGAACGTATCAAGGCGATATTATCAAAGAAGCAGTACAAGATCTTTTGTCATAAGAATATTTGTGGTGTCTACATGAAGAAGAAGAAATGTGTAGTTCAAGCACAATTAAATAGATGTATTATGTCACAAATGTATTATAAATTTTTTGAGGGCATGTACATGTATTTGTATTTTATATACACAAATGCATATTCATATGTATTTTTATACGGCATTAGATTTGTCTTTGAACTGTTTTATGTCATTTTAGAGGATAACATATGTACTTTTTTTTTACTGTTTAAGATATGTATCATGTATTTTTTGATTACCTATATGTATATGTATATAGTTGTCCTTTTGTCATAGAGACTTTGTGTCCTATATGTTTATATATACTTTATATATACATGTGAGTCAGATATGTATTTCTGTAAATACATATGCAAATATATGTATATATATATATATATATATGTTTTTTTACCATAAATACATATGCAGATCTTATTTTGTATATTTTTGAACATGTACATGTGATATAGATATTTGTCTTTTAAAAATAAAAGATGGAGATAGAAGAGTAAAAACATGAAAAAAAAAATATAGAAAAAGACAAAAACAAAAAATAAAAATCTGAAAAAAGTGAAAAAGGGAAAAAAAGAAGAAAGAGAAATAGATGCTAGAAATAGAAGTGTAAAAATAAAATAAAAAATAAATAAGAAAATAAAAATAGAAAAAAAGAAGAAGAAAACAAAAAAAATATGAGAAAGGAAAAAAATAAAATAATAAAGAAAAAAAAAGAAGAGAAATAGAAGAGAGAAAAATAAAGCGGAAAGAAAAAAATGGAAAAGAAAAAGAAATTAAAATAAAAAATAAAACGATAAAAAAAGGATGAAAATAACTAACAAGAAAAAAAAGTTACAATATAAGAGATTGATATTTTGAAATTTTGAAGATCATGAAGATGATAATCTTCATATTTGAGTTTGATATGGAAAATGAATCTACTAATTTAAATAAGATTAATTTATGGAAAAAGAATCTACTGCTTTAAATACATTGGATAATTATTTCTTATTTAACTCAACTGATTTAAGTAAAACAAGAGTAGTAAATCTTGTTGTATATGTATTTTAGCAACAACACTTTTATAAAATACAAAATATAAGTTGTTATTTCAGGTAATTATGAAATAGTTGCTATGAAACTCCTAATTATGAGCTTAAGTTTTCTACTTATCAAATTTTTCCTAATTAATTTCAACACCAATACAACCCATTCCTTTTTTCCCCCGAACCAATCCAAAACAACAACAATTTCAACGAACAACAACATCGACAATAATGTCAGCGTACACATAACAACAATCAATGACATCAGCAACTCCAGCAAACATCAGTAGCACCCCAGCATTAACGACAACCTCGCCAAGAACACCAGCAATATCAACAGCAAACGGCGAAACCCACACCAGAACCAGTGTCCCAACCCGCGACTCGACAACCCGACCCAACCAGCTTAGCCAAAAATGACAACAACCTCAATCACCCATCCAACTCAGTAATAACGTTCAGATTCCACAAATTCAAGGTCAAAACTATTTTTTTAAAAATAAAATCCAAAAAGGATAAAACAAATTAGTTGTTTTTACTCTTCTTAAAAACTTAATCCTATCTTAAATAAAATCTTTATTAATTACTTGTGTTTGTCTGCATGTACGCCATAAATTACAGGAGGAAAAATAATAAATTGTACGTCTAATCAACAGATAAAAATTTAAAATGTCAAATTTTAAATAACATCAATAACCTATAATTAATATTATAAGAATAATAGTTATTTCTATAACTAAATATGTATTAAGATATAAATTGAATGACAGGATGATTATTTACGTGTTTATAATACTTTCTCAAGTAAATTATATTTAATTAATTTAGTAATTTGAAATTAGAAATTAGATATTCAAAAGTATATCAAAATTTGAAGTTAGTGTGTCTTTTTTAAAATATTTATTAAAGTTCATAATTTTCTATGAAAATTGAAATGTGATAAATAATTTAAGATGAAGGAAACATAATAAGATAATAAAAAAAATGATATTGACCAATGATACCCCTGGTTGCCCTTGAGTTATAGTAAATTACTCTTTATCAAGCATGAGATAGATTGAAATACCAATTATACATTTGGTCGTCCTTGAACTCATCTTTCAATATAATAAAAATATAATAATAAAATAACTAGATGATGTATCTCGTGCTATGCAAGGGTCTAATATTTTTTTTACTTAATAATACATCATAATTTATTGACAATTAAACATCTTATAAACTTTTTAAAATGAAAAACAAATATAAATATGCTTTTGTGTTATGACAAAAAGAGACGTTTTTCATATATTATTTTTCTTTTCCATTTTTTTTTTGAGATCTTAGTAATATCTTAGAATTTCCAATCACTGTAACTCCCCGAGATCCCATCCCAAGACGTCACACGGTACTTATGACCCCGAAGGACCACAAGCTAACCCTTTACTGATATTTGTACCTGTACTGCATAATATCTAAAATAAATGTGAAAATTAGCCATAAGGTTCAACACATCTATGAATACTCATACTACAAAAAACTGAATACTAATACATCCGTCTGAAAGCCTCTAAACTGTCTGAACTGTAGAGTTGATGAGACAGGTCCCCAACTAACTCCGTCAACTGAAAATAAACAAAGTCTGAAGCAATAATAGTAAACTGAGATTCGTCCTCGAAAGAAGAGGATTCACTGTTACTGCTGCTGACTGGGACTGAACTGTTGAGGATACTCTGGATCCTGTGCCTCTGAACCTATGGTGTCAAATAAAACATCATAGCGCAAATGCGTCAATACAGGAATGTACCGAGTGTGTAGATGAGGTAGGCTAATACAAGGGCTTATGCATGCACAAGATGTTGCATGAGAACACATATATGAATGCACAGAACATGAACACAATCATCGCAACTCTAAATACTGAAACTCGGATACCACCTTACTGCAGACTGAACTCACTACTAAAACTGAGATACTAAATCATTAACTCATCTGATACTGATAACTAAGGATCTGGATGTACTTATATCAAGGACTAAACTTTGAGCTTACTGCTTTCGACTGACAGAATTAGAGATCAACTTTTCTAACCGATTACTTTGGAAGTTCTATCAATGAAAAGAAATATGATTATATCTGAATCGGACGATAAGAATAATCAATAGAAATCTGATACTATTATCAAGCCTATCTGGCGGCATATCTCTAAATATGATATCAAATAATTGTATATAAGACCAAGCCGATCTGACGAGATGGTCCATAAATCAATGGAACTATCTGGGTTCCTCACTGAGATAAATGATTGTACCACACAGTCCTAATTTTTGAAGATTAATTATGAAACTGAGACTGAATCTGAAACTAAAATTGTAGGAAGTAGTTATCTAACCGACATACCCCAACCTACCACAGGTGGGGTCCAACCTCAACTCCCGGTTGGGAGGGTGCCAATACCGTGCCATGGTTAAAGACATTATCTTTTCTCTAAGGTCAGGCTCTCTGGCGGTGACCATCAACAGGACGTCAAGCTTGCTTGACAGGTGACTCATTTTCCAGTGCTGGCTACACAGTTCTGGAATGCAAGAATTACTTCTAAAAATCACAACCTCTACTAGTAGGTGAGTTCCTATCCTTGGCTTCACTCGGTGCTGAATCCTATTTCCAACTAAAAGACACTGATCTGATTCTTAGACTAAACTTAAACTGAACTGAATCTGATACTGATCATGTTTCTCAAAAGATCTGACTGAGTTACGCTAAGATTACTTAGTTTCGTATCTGACAGAAAAGATATCGAATCATGGTATCTGATTGATGGTACAAAGCTTGAATAGATTACTCAAATCGCTTCTGAGATTAGAATTGTATCACTTGAATACTATTAGATCTTAACTGATTACAGGACTGAGGCTAGATTACTAACGATACAGAGATTACAGAGATAATTGAGATTACTGAGATTTCTTAAGTTCTGCACTTGTCTGAGGATACAGAGTTCTATAATTCACTAAGTTCTTAGAATCATGGATCGACTGAAATTATCGAGAAACTGACACGAGCTCTAGACAATAGCTCTATTGTCGGATATAAATACCCCAGGACTCGATGACATAAAAGTAAAGCATAATCATTCATTCATCATCACAAGCATTCGTTCATCATCAAAATCATTCATGCCTCATCACAAACATTAAAACATCTCATAATCATTAAAGCATTTTCACAGTCGTCAAGGGGTCACTTTAGGCATCTCGAAATCATAATCATATAGTAACGTAGGGGAAATATGCTACTAAATCGTACTCCATTCAATAAGGTTTTACCTTAGCTATTTCATACCTATATCAATCTTGACACGTGTTTGGATATCACATAGCTTGGGGAAACTTCATACTATCACATTATAACCTACTTGTTAACCACTTGGCATGTATTAAAACTTAGCATATATCAAGAGCTCATAATTGGGGGAATTTACTACTATAACATCTCCACTTGTTCACTAAGGTCCTTCAACAAAAACACTAGACATGCACTGGTTCGCACTTATTTGGGAATTTTCTATTACCATGGAATAATTTATTCACTTGGGTATTTTATCAAACACTAAGCACAAACTAACTCACAATTTGGGGTTTCCTATTCAACATACTATAATGGCCTTTATGCTTCTCCTAAGCTCTTTATCAAACCTATGGGGGACATGCTTTGCTCATTCAACCATTTCTACACCCAAAAGTCACGAACACATAGCATGGAAAAACAACTTCAAGAGGTTCTATCACATGAGTTCCACATACTAGGGTCAAGGCTCATAAATTTTGTAGACAAACATAAATCAAAACTCAAAAACACATTGAACATCCATTTCAACTCATACAAATCATTAACAACTCATAAACATAAAAATCTTTGAGTTTTAAAAAGGATGCTTGAGCTTCTTGGATGAAAGGGACCCAAGAATCAATATCTGCATACCTTAATCTTTGAAATTGGATGAATTATAATGCTTGAGACTCTATCCGCACTAGTAATAAATAATTCTCGAAGCTCACACTATGAGGAACTTGATTCTTGAAGAAATCTTGAAGAATTTATGCATGATTTTTGGAAGATTAGGGTTCTTGATGAAACCCTAGATAGATATTATTGAGAGAATTGGAAGAGAAAATGATGAAATTAGGGTTTTGGAAGAGGTTTCCCATATTTATAAAGTCTTCCAAAAGATGGAAAAAGACCAAAATACCCTTGCAAAAACGTTCTAAAATTGCTGGAAAAATATTGCTGACGACATCCGTGACAAGCCGTCAGGCCCGTGACGGACCATCACGAATTATCGTCACAAAAAGGGTGGATTTTATGAGTTTCTGCCTAAGGCTGACGACATTTTATGATGGGCCGTCGGGCTTATGACAAGTCGTCACAAAAGGTCGTCACGGATTTTCCAGACTGACACGCTGGAGTAAAATAAGCATAACTCTTTGCTTTGATATAGGTTTTAGATGAAATTGATATTGTTGGAAAGATAATTCAAAGAGATTTCATTTGATATATAGTAGGTCCTCTAATTTGATATATACAAGGAGTTATGGTCGATTGAATTTGACCCAAATTTTGATGGTCACTAAAACTTGAACGATAGGAAAGCTTTCAACTCATTCATGAGTTAGGGGACCTCTATGATCTTAATTCATGCTCAAATTGATTCCCACATGATTCATAGTATTTCATACTTGAGAGGATATTTCTGAAACATTTTGACTCGAATTTTTGCTTTACCAAAATACGCTCTAAGGCTCGGACTGGAAGAGGATTTTGTGGGGCATTACAATCACTTTGTAATAATACTTATCAAACTTGACACTTTACATGATAATTTACATTATATTAATTTTTAACCCAATTTAAGTATTATTTTATAGGATCTAAAATTTTTATTCTATTTTTAAAAAGTTTGTACACCACTACATTAAAAATTGATCAAATTATCCTAAAAATATTATTTGTAACATAATTTTTTATTAAATTTAAAATATATAGCTATACTACTTTAGTATTTGCAATTATTTTAAAAATTTTAGTTCCTTTGTAATAGAAATTATTTATCTTTCAAACTTTTCTCTCATTTTATGTCTTTGTTTATTGAAAGAATTCTTGATTATATATTCATGTATTTTAAATTTACGTAACATTGAATTTTTAGTGAATCAGAAAAAGTATCAAACTAAATTTGATCATAGATGAAGTGGTATACTCCTATATAATGATATTTTTCATTCTGAAATATATGAAATAACTATATATTTTGTAAAATTTTCTTTCAAATTATTTTCAAGTAGTGTATTAAAAAGGGAAGTCTCTTCATATATGATTTGAGAGTATTTTAACATTTTATTTTCAAAAAAAAAACTTGGAATAAAGTTTTATAATATTTTTGGTTGAATAATTGTCAACTAAATACAGCAATTAAAATTCAAAATTTGTTAAAATGATATTTATTTGAAATAGTTTAATAAACATTAAATTGTAGATTATTTTCGTGTTATATAGCTACAGTGAAAAGTAGTGCATTTTAAAGAAGAGATAAAAGATTGAATGAGAAATAGGGCCCACAAAAAGAGATGAGTTTTGGATGATGGATTTTTGAATTTGGTAGTCCTCAAATAAATTTTCTCTGTCTATTTTAATCCTAATTAAATTTTAATAACTATGCAAGTTTTCACCCATTTTAATAAATTTGAACAATTATATGAACTTATTAAATATCATGCAAAAAGTGATGACTCATAAAATAAGTGAAAGTGATACCATGAAAGATCTTTACATGACCAATTAAGAATAAATTAATAATAATAATAAGATAAACCTAATTTGTTTAGTCCTCACAAGATTTTATTTATTTATTTTATCTCTAATTGGAGTTTTAATAACTTTGTAAGATTTCACCCATTGAAGGAACATCTATCAAAGTATTGTTTGATTCGGACCTTTTAATTAGTTTATTCAAATTAAATTTTATCTTAATTTTGTAGATTAACTTTATTGACGGGATCATACAATAATTCGTAGGATCAAATATTTTTATATTATTTAAATATTATACTTTTTAAAAAATGATTAGCCAATATATGTTTAATAGAGAAAAAATAATAAAGTTAATTCAACATAAGGTAAAAAAAAAATTAGATTAGATCGTTAAAAACTTTCATTTAAGAATTTCCAAAAAATAAAAAGGAGAAGATTTTTAGTACATGCATTTGCTCGAAAAATTAAAAAGAAGTCTATAATATACGTTAAAAAAAATATTTCTAAACTTACAAAAACTTTTACTCTCTTCCCTTCAATTTGTCTGATTTTGACTTAGCACAAAATTTTAAAAGTAATGAAGATTTTTAAATTTTATGATCTTACTCTAAAGATTTGTAGAAAGGATCAAAATTAGGGTTATTCAAAATCAAACCGTAATCAATAACTCAACTACAAAATTAACTTTCGATTATTGGTAATGAGTTATCGGATTAATGGTTGGTGACCAAATTAAAATTTATAGTTCATGACTTATTGATGCGGGTAGATAACTCAATTTTCTCATCGGATAAATCATTAACCCGTTAAGAATTATCATATTTACCCCTAGATATATAAAGTATCTCTCGTACAAACTCAAAAATTAGAACCTCAATCAGTATTCTATTTACTTCTTAGATTAGGAAATAAGCAACTTCTTGTAACTTCTAACCATAAAGTGTAGTTGGTCTCCCTAAAAAATAAATGAAAACCCTAAATTAATTCTGAATTAAAAAGACACATTATTCTTGACAACATGAAGGACCACAACAAAAATGAAACAACTCCAATGTGTTCTTCACAAAGTTTAATATAAAACTCAAAAATTTCAAATCATATCAAAGTATTGACTTTTATAGTCGACCTAATAATTAAAAAATATTTCTACATATATTTTAGTTTTGAAGAAAATTTTCATTTGATTTTATTTTATAACCTATTAAAAATATTGTACGAACAAAACTCAACAAGCCTAAATGATTAATAAATAGATGAGCACTATATACAAACAACTTAATCAGTGAAGAAATGGAGGACAAATAGATAACCTCTCAATATTTTATAGTCACTTAGATTTATTCAATACATCACACAATAATCATCCGTTCATTGCTAATTAATTTGATACTAAATCAACCATTATCATATCAGTTGGATTGCGAATTATTACATTTAAAATCAATGACCAAATAAGTCGAACCGGTAAGCATAATTATCTGTCTGATCTGCCGATAAGCAATCTAACCAAAAATCTTTCGAGCTGCAGAAGTAGATTGATAAATGTTATGGGTTTTATGGAGTGTCCCAACGTCTCCTTCTAGCTCTGGAACTTTAATGTCTTCCGAT
>NC_061115.1:151376457-151454206 GCF_002878395.1 Capsicum annuum | reverse complement strand
TGTCGATCGGAAGACATTAAAGTTCCAGAGCTAGAAGGAGACGTTGGTACACTCCATAAAACCCATAACATTTATCAATCTACTTCTGCAGGTACAAGTAAAAGAGTTAATCGACCAAGATACCAGAATATGAATATGAATAAAATATTCGAAAAACCATTTACACCAAAAACACAAAAAGACCACTTGTTCATACCCCCACAAGTTACCACATACCGAGATAGCCTAAACCAAGATAAAAAAGCTTACAACTACACAGCCCAGAAATACATAGAAAATATCTACAGAGTATAAACTTTTCTAAACCATAACCCCAGAGCTACAAACATCAAAGAACCAAACACCAACTATATAACCCAAAAATTACAAGGATATAACAAACTAATTGCACTACCCAAAACTAACCCAAGCCTAGTAAAAACTTGTTTTGACTATGGACTATTAGACACCATATACACCCAAGACGGAGAAGAATTAACAGCTATGGAAGAATTACACAAGATATTCACCACCTACAAAAGGATAACGAAAGGAAATCTATTTTACATAAAATGTTATACTGCACCAGCAGAGATACTATATGACGAAATAAAACCAGTTATACAAGTTGTAAAAATAGGACTAACTAGAGATATGATCATACCAGAAGATATTACACAGCAACCGAAGATACCCAGAATTGAGATACCCGACTTTTACGCAAATAAACGACTTATTGGACTAGCTACGATTATCCAAGAACTAGCAAATAATTATACTAATGGAAACCCAATATGGAGCTATTATTCGAGAGATCATCAAATGATTTACTCTAATTCAAAAGAGCTACGACAAGCAGATATGGAAGATGTCAGACAATGGATAATGACATTACTTAACCCAGAAAAACAATCTACCACAAGAGCAATTAAAAAAGAATTTATTTTAGATGGACTACTGACAAGATATTGTAAAATAATCGGACACAAATATCCAGATCACCAATGTTCAAGATATAATGGAGAAGATAACATTATTCCAGAAGTACATCTAGAATAAAAGAAGACAAAATGCCAGCTGGAAAGATAAGATAAGAAGCAATAATGGAGATATAGCAGATACGACAACATCAACGAAAGACAAGATATTGGTTAGAATAATTATATAGATTTTTTTACGTAAATTTGTAAATTAGCTTTTATGTAGACTTGGACTTTTCTTTTAGCCTTTAAAGGCTATGTATAGGCTTTTTAGGTTAGGTAGCCCTTTTTAATAGCCTTTTTGACTTTACAAATTAGAATTTTTAAAACGTGTAAGGATATTGTAAATATTTCTCTATAAATGAAGGAAACTGAAGGCATTGCAAAGCAAACCTTCATGCGTTGAAGCAAATACACTCTCCATTCCACAACAAATATTTTACTCAGTTAATTAAAAAACAGATATATTTCAAATGGAAAAAGCTATGGAGGAACAAACTTCAGAAATATCAAAACTACCCGAACAGGTATATTTATTTATGATTATGAATAGCTAAATTCATAATTTCCAACAATCATGATATGATAAAATAAATTCATATTAGTTACTTTATAGTAGAATTATTCGAAGAATAATATGCTAAGAAGTTTATTAACAAAGTGGAAACGGAGAAAGATCCCTAAGAACTATGTCATCCTAAAGGTGAAACCAATGAGGCAAGAAGCCGTGGTGGGGAGTAACCAGAGTAGAGGCGCTGTTTAAGAAAAAAAGTATCCGGATTACCATGTTAATAGTGACCGAAGAACATATTATTTAAGAATAATCTAGTATATAGTAATCTAAGATGACCATATTTTGTTATGTATATGATTGAAGGGAATATTTTGAAAAAAACAATTTTATGAAAATGAATAATTATTTATCTGATGTGATGGTATATAAATTTAAAATACTTATTTTGTATGCACTTAAAGATATAAAAGTAGTAGATATAAGAAAAATCATATTAGAAAAAGCATTTGGTGAATATTACATGACTAGAGTAAATTATATACCATACCTACCTAACTACTCTTACAAATACTTACCATGATAAATTACATAGAATTTTTAGAAAAAGATATGAGAAACATACAGTTACTAGAAAAACAGATGAAAATAAATATAGACAAATACATGAAAAATAAAGATATAAAATACATAGAATTTCTTAATAAAAATATGCAAGAACTACTAAGGCTAAAACAAACAACTACAAAATATTATAATAAAATCAATTTTAAAAGATAGATCATCTAGATTATCTTAAAGTTTTAATTTTATATATACTTAAAGATATAGAAATAATAGATATTAAGAAAATAATATTAGAAAAAGTAATAGACTATGAAATTGAAATCATAAATTGGCTAGAACAGTTATACGAAGAAATTTATCCAGAAAGATATTATTCAGATTAAGAGATGTTAGAATATAATAGAAAAACTAGAGAAAATCAAGATAATCTAAATAATGAAATTAATTATAGAAACCGAATTAGAAAAATAATGGAAAATCTAAAAGAAAAATTAATATGGATGGAAGAAACCTTAGAAAATTTAGAAAAAAGCACATGTGATAGTTTATATAATTTAAAAACTCACTACGAGAAGAACAACACAAAATAATAAATAACATTGAAAATCTAGAATTAGATATACATTACAGTACAGTTAGGATAAATTATTATACAGAAATTTGTAACTCTGCAATTACTACAGGATAAAATAATAAACCAAACAGATTAATGAATACATCTTACGAAAAAAGTAAATCATTAAAAGATATTGAAACAAAATTTAAGAAATATCCACGCACAAAGAAAAATAGATTCACTAGATATCTAATAAATCTATTTCATACGTCAGATATCCGCACCCCCCTACAAATAATCTTATGGTATTAAATATATTATGTGAAAAGTCTAAATTAAGGAGTTTCCAAAAAAGGAAAGAGACATTCTTTCAAATGAACTGGAAAAAAAATAGAACAAAAAAATTAAAATTGATATAGAATTTAAAATTTTAGAAATTGTTAAACTATCTTTAACTATTATAATGTAATAAAAACAAACAAAACATAAAAGTAATAAAAAAGAGAAAAAAATTTACAAATATAAATGTTAATATAATTTTGCCAAAGCCAAATTACTCTACTTAGTGCAACTGCCCTATTCCTACCATGGGAATATCTATCTTTCTTTTTTCTTTCGTATCTATAGTTTAGGATATAAAAGTTTTTAATAGAAAAGGGTATTAGGCTATTTGCTCCTTTTGTTTCTTTCTCCATTCAAAGAAGGAAACTCTTTAAACTAAATTTCACATCTCTGGAACAATATTAATACAGAATCTATTTTCCTAACCCTGACGTCGGATTCCACGTCAAAAGCTAGTAGGTATCATATTTTTTTAAGTAATTCTTTCTTCGCAGAAAAATATATTTTAAAATTTCCTGTTGGATTTTGAAAGAATGTTATTTGGTTAGGTGAGCTGATCTTGTTGACCAAAACATACTCTACCAACAAAAGAAAATAGTAGTAGTAGTACTTTTTATTTTGTTGAAGGGTGTCAAACGTCAAAGTGACAACATAATTTGGTAGTTGGATTCTTGAGTTCCATCCCATTACCTAATTTAGTACTCTTCGTTTATTTTTATTTGTCATTAATTTTTTAATTAAATTTTTATTATTACTTGTTATTTTTATATTTCAAGAGAAAATAACTTTTTTTTATACCTTATTCTTAATATTAATTACTTTTTCTCTAAATTAATTTCAGACACAATGTAAATATTATTTAATAGAGGTATAATGATAAAATAATCATTTTATTAATTATTTTCTTAATAAATATGTCAAGTCAAAATATAATAAGTAAAATCGAACGGAGGAAGTAATTTATCGATCACCTAGTATTTATTCTTTATTTTTATTATTTTATATTATTTTATTTACTTTATTTTTCTTGCTATTTTATTGTGGTTATTTAGCTTTGATAATATTTTTTTCTAAATTGATGATCTATCTAAAATAACTTCTATATCTCATAAAGATAGAATAAGATTCGCATCTCATATTTCACTTGTTAAATTTTACTAAATATAATCATATACTATCATTGTTGTACCTATATTTCTCTGATCTTTTCTACTAGAATATCCCCCCACCCCCCTTTTCTACTTGAATATCCCCCCCACCCCCCACCCCCCACCCCTTTATACCATTTTGACAATGATAATTCAATTAGAGAAGATGCTATTGTACAACATCCTTCATACGAAAAGGATAGGAGAAAAGAGAAGACAAAAACAATATGCACAATTTTTCAAGATAGATTTAGCTCAAAAATGATTTAGAAGTATTTGTTAAAAATATCATAGTCCACAAATTTATTTAAAAGAAAATATTGAAGCAGTTAAAAAAAGGATATAACTAAGATATTCCTTTCAAATGTCTCCTTCATTCGAGTCCGCAATCGATATGTGCCATTATTTTAAAAAGATGATCAATTTATGCCATAAAAGTGGAATGCCACCAATCTATGCTTTGTGTACTAAATAAGTGTACAATCTTTTTTTAACGGTACGGGACAAACGCCACAAAAATATGGATTGTGCACTCTTTTGTGCACAATCCATTAATTTTTAGATTGTGCACAAAAAAAATGCACTTTGCACTATTCTCTGTAATTTAATTGTACACACACTAGTGCACTATAAGAGGTCGTTTGGTAGAGTGTATTGAAATGTTAATACATGTATTAGTTTAATGTGTATTAGTAGTACCTTATTTGGTATATTTTTTTACTACACTCTCTTGTGTATTGAGGTGTGTATTACTAATACCTCAAAATTCATAGCATTAATATGGATCTAATGCATGTATTAATATACTTAAAGACCCTATTATCCCCTAAAAAAATCGCATTTTTTCCAACATATATATTGAGGGTATTATGTAAAAAAAAATAAATTAGAAATTATGTAATTCATATTTTTTTTAATATATCGAACCAAACACTGCATAAGAAAAATACAAGTATAACTAATGCAAACATAACTAACACAAGCATTACTAATACATCATATTTTGCATTATTCTTATACACTCTACCAAACAACCCTAAAGGTATTATTTTAAAACAATCTGACAAGACAAATTTTGATGGTGCATTATAAAGGCATCTTGAAATGTTTCATACAGCTCCAAAATTCAATACAACAGAAAGCCAATGACTATTCTTGCTAGAGGATATCTCCAATTCAGGATCTACTTTATTCTTCAGATATAGAACTAGAAAATTACTGAAGTTTTTAATTTTTCACACACCCAAATCTATGAGATTGATATCATTATATCACACTGTAAAGGAATCCATTTCTTCTTATGAGCAGCTACACTCGCCTTCTCTGGAAACTTGAAGACTTGTGCCAACGTGTTAGTTACAAGTTTGAATTAAACAATGTGTTAACCTTCATATAGATAATGCAAAACCTATATTAAGCATAGGACAACAATAACATTTTCTAAAGTTTTAGGAAGTTGACATTCAGTAATAGGATTTTTCATTTCAAAAGTTTTAGCCACACAAACACATGACATGCTTAAGATCATAAAGTTTTTTCACCCCTATCGTAGTGCACTAGTTAAGATCACAAACACTTTATAGTGCAATAGTTAACATATATATATAATTAGAAAAAAGTGCACAATTAAATTTCAGAAAATAGGTCAAAGTGCACTTATTTTGTACGCAATCTGAAAATTAATGAATTGTGCATAAAAAAGATGCACAATCTAAAAATTAATGGATTGTGCACTTTTTTTGTGCACAATTTGAAAATTAATGGACTGTTAATAAAAAAGTGCATAATTCATATTTACTCGGCGTTTGTCCCATGCCGTTAAAGAAAAAAGAATTGTGCATTTATTTAGTGCACAAAGTATAAATTGATCACATTTCATTTCCATGACATAGATTAATCATCTTTTTAAAATGATGGCATATATCGATTCCAAACTCCCTTCATTCTTGGTCATGAAACCTTTTCATAAAATTGCTTTCATCTCATCACCCTCACTAATAAGTGGCTTCTATCAATTCTCGAGTGTCAAAAGAAACAAATTCATTAATTTTGTTAAAATAAACTCTCTTTCTTTTGTTTGCTGAACACAAGTAACATTGTCATTTGACTTGAAACAACAACAAACCAAAATAAAACAGATAAAGAAATTCCCCTCCCCCCACATTAAACAATCACAAGCGTTGACTATACAAGATTAATTTAAAGATCAAAAAATAATTAAATAAGACATTTTCATATTGTTGTTAAACAATTCTCAATTTATCAACCAATAAGGTTTGGGATTCTGTTTCCTCCCATATATACTTCCCTTTAAATCTGTTATAAAATAAGTGGGTGTTTGGCCATGAAAACTAAAAATTTTGAAGTTAGAGTTGAAGTCAAAGTTGAAGTTGAAGTTGGAGTTGTGTTTGTTCATAAATATAATTGAAGTTATTTTTTATTTTTTATGAAAAAAGAAAAATGGAAAAAAATGAAAATAACTTTTTCTTGTTTTCTACTTTTCCAAATACAACTCTAAGGGTGTGTTTGTTATGAAGGAAAACATTTTTCAGAAAATATTTTTCAATTTTCTTATGTTTGGTTGGCTTATATGTTTTGAAAAATATTTTCCAAACCAACTTATTTTCCTTAAATCTAAGGAAAATGACCTCCCTTCAAAAGGTAAAGAAAACATTTTCCGAAATTCTCTTTCAACCTCACTTTAAAGTTGAAATGTTCATACAATTCTCAAAATCATCTACCCCGCCCCCTCCCTCAATACCCTATCACCCCGATACCACCCCTACCCCCTACCCCACCCCCAAAATTTAATTATTTTAAAAAGTATTTCAAAAATTTTTCTTAGTCCATCCCCTACCCCCACCCCACCCCTACCCCTAGCAGCCCCCCTCTAAAAAAAAAATCTACATTTTATAAAAATATAAACTTTTTTCTCCCCCCCCCCCCCCCCCCCCCCCCCCCCCACCTCAAAAAAATAATAATAATTTATTTTTTAAATTTTTTTCTTCCCCCTCCCCCCTTCCCCCTCACTCCCCTGCCCTGACCCCCAGCTCCTACTAAACCCCCCTCCCTCCCCGCGCCAATTTTTAAATTTTTTCTTAACAAAAAAAATTCAAAACTTTTTCTTACCCCACTCCTACTATCTATTCTGATACCCGCCAACCAACCCCCTTCCCAAAAAAGAATTTAATTTTTTTAATTTTTTTTTAAAAAGGATTCTAAAATGTATTTTTACGCTTTAGCTAAACACTAAAATGTATTTTTTGAAAAATATTTTTTCATTCACCAACCAAATACTAGAAAATATTTTTCATCCAACAACCAAACATAAGAAAACAAGTAAGAAATCAACTTGTTTTCCAGAAAAATATTTTTCATGGAAACCATTTTCCTTCATATCAAACACACCCTAAGTTGTGTTTGGAATTCTCATGGCCAAACATAACTTGGAGTTGAATTTGACATAAAGCGAAATTTTTTTTTTTCAAAAAAGTAAAAAAATTCATGGCCAAAATGGCCCTAATTATACTATATACAAGCCTGGCAAAGCAGACATATCTCATCATGGTGTTTGCTTAATTTGTGATTTTATTATATTATTCCTAATTAATTATTATATATCATTTATGTATTAAAAAATTAATAATATTTAATAAAAAAAGTAAAATAGACATTTATGACATGTCCCTTCAGCTGCTTCAACCGTAATTTTACTATATCACTCTTAATTAATTATTATAAGTCATCTAAGTATTAAAAAGGGTAAAATAGTCATAACATAATAAATTAACTATCGATGTTTTAAATTAACTTGACATCTTTTATGAGGTCTACTTAAATTTTTTTTACAAGTATCTTTTACAACAATTTTATTATATCACTTTTAGTTAGTTATTATGAGTCATTTAATACATGTTTGCTTCATTACTTTAATCATGATATTTAGTTGGCTCCCAAAATTATATCAGTGTCACTTAAATTGGTATAGAAGAAAAATTATAATAAATCAAATTAATTAAAAACTAAAATTATTTTTACAATATAATTGACTATCAATGCCACAAAAGTTTGGACAAGGAGAGTATTATAAATTACAATAGTTAAAAACTTTAAATAGTAAATTATAATGTTAAAAAGGTATTATAAATTACAATAGCTAACAACTTAAAATATATAAAAACATCTTAAAAATATAATTGATTATCTAAATTTTATTTATGTCACATAAATTAAGATAAAAAAATATAATATATATTGAATCTGTGCTAGCACGAACTCCTCTCTTTTTCTCTGAGCAGATCGTTGGCTTCCAACATGAGTTATTTATTTTATTGTAATTCTCTTCAGAAAGCTAATGTAAGACTCCCTAAGGGGTTGTTTGGTTGGGAAATAAGTTATGTTGTGATTAGTTATGATGAAATTAGTTATACTGGAATTAGTTGTCCTGGGATTAGTTAACTTGGTATTACTTTTTAGTGATTGTATGGTTTGTTGTACTAAAAATAATATGTATTGCATTATTTTTAAAAATAGATAGTTTATTTACAAAAATACCCTTCACCTTATTTAGCTTAACTATTTTCCTTCATATTAAACCGTATAAAAAAATTGAAAAGTTACTATTTTTTTAACGTTAGTAGTTTCTATTTCCTAAAAATACATATTAAGAAATTTATGTTAATATTTCTTAAATGTGTATGAAGCTTTAATATTCATGTTAAATTACTTATTTTGTCCTATATTCTATAAAATGTTGATAATCTCGTTTTTTGTTTAAAAAAAATTATCATAAAAAAATGTGAAAAATAATTACTCTCATTTTTCATTATTTAGTATCACATTTCGGAGTTAAATTGTACTTTAAAAAAAAATTCAAATATTTTTAGCTATATTTAAAAAGTAATTTTTATTTAATAATCAAGCATGTAGTAAGTTAGAAAGGGGATGTCAAAATATTAATTACTTGTCCATGATAAGCATGTTGTTCTTGAATTTTAGTGGTATTCTGTGCTCTGCAGGGACCTTTTAACTGTTGTGTTGTTTTGTACTTTTTGTCCTGTTGTCCAGGGTTGAGTAGTGGCTTTGATGGTAAATGGTGGAATAGGGTCATGTCCTTGGGGGTTGGGGGTGGGGGTGGGGTTCGGTGTTAGGTTTAGGTGGGGAAGCAGAAGGCGAGGTATTAAGGGAGGGGTTTCAAGAGATGATAGGTTGAGGGTAGGGTCGTGGAACATAGGGACCCTTGAGGGTAAGTCGATAGAGTAGGGAAAGATCCTCAGGAAAAGAAGAATCAATATTGCGTGTGTCCAGGAGACTAAGTGGGTAGGTTCTAAGGCTAGGGATGTGGATGGGTATAAGTTGTGGTACTCAGGTAGTGAGAGACGTAGGAATAGAGTAGGTATCTTAGTGGATGAAGAGCTTAGGGATAAGGTAGTGGAGGTTAATAGGGTTAGTAATAGAGTGATGACTATTAAGTTAGTCATTGGGGGATTTACGTTGAACATTTGTAGTGCTTATGCGCCACAGGTGGGCCTGGACGAGGAGGAGAAAAAGAGATTTTGGGAGGTTTTGGATGAGGTGGTTTGTGGATGCCTAGCTCGGAGAAAATTTTCATAGGAGGGGACCTCAATGGGCACATTAGGGCTTTACCGATAAGTTATGGTGATGTACATGGAGGCTTTGGTTTTAGGAATAGGAATGATGTAGGAGCTGCTCTTTTGGATTTTGCGAGGGCCTTTGAGTTGGTGGTAGTGAATTCCTGCTTTTCGAAGAAGGAGGAGCATGTGGTTACTTTCCGTAGTAGGTTAGCCAAGACTCAGATTGAATTTTTGTTGCTTAAGAAGGGGATAGAGATTTGTTTAAGGATTTTATGGTCTTTCCGAGTGAGTATCTTGCGACCCAGCATAGACTTCTGGTGGTGGACTTGGTTATTAAGAAGGGAAAGAAGAGAAGGGGTAGGGAGGGTCAAACTAGAGTCACGTGAAGTGACCTGATAGGGGCAAAGTTGGAGGGGATAGGGGCTTGGGAGTGTAAGGGGGACGTGGATAGTATACGGGACAAGGCTGCGGGTTGCATCAAGAAGATAGCTAGAGAGGTTTTGGGTATCTCAAGCGGCTAGTCTGGCTGGCATCGGGGGAATTGGTGGTAGAATGAAGAAGTTAAGAAGAAAGTGGTATCAAAGAAGGCGGCTTACGTTAAGTTGGTTGAGAGTAAGGATGAAGAGGAGAGGCGGGTGAGCAGGGAGGAGTACAAGTTAGTTAAGAAGGAGGTTAAGTTAGCAATCTCCGCTGCTAAGACAACAACATTTGAGAGATTATATAGGGGTTTAGAGGAGAAAGACGGGGAAAAGAGGCTGTATAGGCTTGCCAGAGCTAGGGAGCGTAAAGATCGGGATCGAGACCAAGTTAAGTGCATTAAGGGGGAAGATGACAGAGTGTTGGTGGAAGACATTCTTATTAAGAAAAGATGACATTCGTATTTTTATAGGCTCTTAAATGATGAGGGGGACAGAGATATTGTGTTAGGGGAGTTGAAGCACACCAAAGAATTTTATGATTTCGGCTATTGTCGGTGCTTTAAGGTGGAGAAGGTTTGTGAGATAATTCACAAGATGCGAAGAGGTAGGGTGGCAGGGCCCGATGAGATTTCAGTGGATTTTTGAAAGTTTGCTAGCGGGGCAGGGTTGAGGTGGCTGACCGATTTGTTCAGCAATATTTTCAAGTCCACTAAGATGCCTGAGAAGTGGAGATGAAGCACAATGATTCCTTTATATAAGAACAAATGTGACATTCAGAGTTGCAACAACTACCGTGGTATTAAGTTGTTGAGTCACATGATAAAGATTTGGAAGAGGGTGGTGGAACGGAGGTTGAAGAAGATAGTGTCTATTTCGGAAAATCAATTTGGATTTATGCCTGGTCGCTTAACGACTGAGGCAATTCACTTAGTGCGGAGACTGGTTGAGCAGTATAGAGAGAGGAAGAGGGATCTGCACATGGTGTTTATTGACTTGGAAAAGGCATATGACAAAGTCCCTAGGGAGGTTCTTTGGAGATGCTTGAAGGTGAGGGGTCCTTATGGCGTACATTCGTTCGATTAGGGACATGTACGAGGGGGCGAAGACTCGGGTAAGGATTGTGGGAGGAGATTCCGAGTATTCTCCAATCTTGATAGGATTGCACCAGGGATCAACTCTTAGTCCATTTTTATTTGTCATGGTAATGAATGTGTTGACACAGAGTATTCAAGGTGAGGAGCCATAGTGTATGCTTTTTGAAGATGATGTAGTCTTGATTGATGAGTCACGTCGAGGTGTTAAGGATAAGTTTGAGGTTTGGAGATAAACCCTGGAAGCTAAAGGTTTCAGGTTAAGTAGGACCAAGACGGAGTACTTGGAGTGCAAGTTTGGTGACTCAAGGCAAGAGGATGAGGTGGTAGTGAAGTTGGAGTCTCAGGTGGTGTATAAGAGGGATAGTTTTAAGTACCTTAAGTCCATGATTCAGAGGAATGTAGAGATTGATGAGGATGTATCTCACCGCATTGGGGCAGGTTGGTTTAAATAGCGGCTCGCCTCAGGAGTTTTATGCGATAAGAAGGTGCCCCCAAGCTTAAAGGCAAATTCTACAGAGTTGTTGTCCAGCCGGCTATGTTGTATGGAGCGGAGTGTTGGCCGGTTAAGAATTCTCACATCCAGAAGTTGAAGATGTCGAAAATAAGGATTTTGTGTTGGATATGGGGCGTCACGAGAGCTGACAGGGTTAGGAATGAGATTATTCAGGAGAAAGTGGGAGTGACATCGGTGGAGGATAAAATTTGGAAAGTGAGGTTAAGATGGTTAGGGCATGTGATGAGAAGAGGCACAGAAGCTCCAGTTTGTAGGTGTGAGAGGTTGGACTTGGATGGTTTCAAGTGGGGTAGCGGTAGACCGAGGAAATACTGGAGAGAAGTGATTAGACATGACTGTTAAGACTCAATGTTGACCTCCCGATATCCCTTTTAAGCTGTTATTTTTATCAAAATTATTTAATTTCAATTATTAATAGTTTTACGCATTGTTCTCGCATCAAATACATACTAACGTGTCGCATTTATAATTTTAGAAAAATGCATAAATTATTTTACTATCTTCGAGTATCATTTTATAATTTTAAACTCACATACTACGTTTTTTCATAATTTTTAAATCATTTTTTCCACATAATTATGCATACTCTCATTTTTTGTAAATACGTTATATAGTTTTCCATTATTGAGCATTATTTATTATTATTATTATTATTATTATTTATTAATCATTATTGTTTATTTATTATTATTTATTATTATGTGTATTATCATTATTATTATTTACAACTACAATTTTAAATAACGGCCTAAATTGAAATCTTTGCCTAAATTTATTTACCTTTTGACCCAATTTGTTCTCAATTTCTTACGATCTTAGCCTATTCTAATTAATCTATTACAAATCTAGCCAATTTTATTCGATTCATGTCAATTTTAGCCACAAATATGTCAATTTCAACCAAAACTAAATTGTTGACCCTATTTTAATCTCAGCCGTCATCACAATTGATCCAATGGCTGATATGGCCTCAACCTTGTCTTTCCTTTTTTAATACCAACCAAAACTCTAAACCTAAAATATTTTCCAAATCAGTCGCCCTTTCTCTCTAGACGTTCTCTCTCTCTCCTCTCTATATTCTCTCTAAAAAACCCTATAATTATCGTCTATCCTTTTCCAGAGATCCCACGTCGGTGACACCTTCCTCGAGTTTGCCGATGCACCAGCCATGACATCTTCACCAACAACGGTGAGAACCCAACCTTACCGTCTTACCTCCTTCTCTGGCGAAACCACCGCCAGCAGCCCTCAAAACCGTCGAAACCTGCCTCCAACAGCAACGATCAGTGATGACCCACCCCGTCCCTCCAAATCTACTGCTGCCGCTGCCCCTCAACACCGGTAAACCCCTCAAGCCTCCGTCACCAGCCCCCTCCGTTCGTCGCACTATCTTCAGGCATTGCCACCAACAATCTCTGTTTGGTTTATCTTCTCAAATACTTCAAGTGGCTTGTTTGTTTTCTTCATTAAATAAATCAGTTTTTAAAATCTACAAGTTGTGAAACTCTTTTTTGATATGATCACAAATGCCTGTCTGTGAAAATCCTCAAATCCTTAGATTTTGGTCCGTTTTAACTGTGCATGTCTGAATTGCTTTTAATTTCTTGTTGACTATTTTATGATCACCTATCAGGTATAATTACAACCTTCCTTGCTCTATTTTGATTTTAAACGATATGTTTTGCCAAGTATTACAGCTTGAGGACATCTAATCGATCTCGGATTGTATGACAGCTTAGTATTGAATTATACTTGACATATTTTGATTGATTTTTCTCTATCCCTTGATTAATGTGATTTTAGTATTGAAATTGATAAATTATTTTTGGCATATTCAGATATCTAGTTGGCTTTAACTTGCGGTGTGTAACATATTTTTGGCAAGATAGGATTAATTGTGCATAAACAATTTGACAGCTCTATATTTGTCAGTTTTGTCATTTATGGTGAGTAAGTTTTATTAGTCTCATCAAATATTCTTATTGACGCATTTATGTTAAATTACGTTTGATTAATATTTTCCTTCTTTTATTTAGTTTTGATAGATTCTATTGTCATGTGTTATCTTTATATTTAGGGAAAGTTTTGTTTATTGATTACATCAAATATGCTCTTTGTTGATTGATATCTCTCTTCGTTATTATGTTTGGACTGATTTTAAATTTAATTGACTTATATAAGTGTGAAAAATTCTTGATTTACTGATTTTATTTTTCCTAATTAACTGACAAAAGATATTCTCTTTTCTTTATTTGTCTGACCCATTCACTATATAAACCCCCCTCTCCTTTCATTGAGGGACAAGTTCACAATCTCTTAAGTTCACGGCTTAAGTTTCACAATTCACAATCAAGTACTCTCTTAACAAAAATCATTGGCTACTTTCATATAAAAATAATTAGATACTTTAAAGGTTCTTTGGTTCTCCTGCAAGGCTGCTGAAAAATACTTTGCGTATTTCATTATTACAAATTGCTTGGGTTTTATTGCTCTTATTATCTCTTTTACTGTTATTACTGGTAAGTTCACGAATCAATGCAATTATTTTATTCTCTGTGTATGTGTTGACTGCATGATGGTTTAGGAACATGCCTATAAGAATACTTCGATGTTTGTTCTTGTTTGTTTGCAATTTTGTATTGTTTCGCAGGTTCAAATAGACACTTATAAAGTTCCGAAGAGTCGCCGGGATATTAAACTGAATATTGTTATAGCTAGTTGTTTTCTTTATTTTGTATTATTCGGTTTGTAATATCTTCGTATAAACATTGTTCTTGATATAATAATAATTTTGGGGGACTGCTTTAGGGGGCGGGGATTTACGTGCTCTATGAACAGTATAGGTAGGCACAACCTAGGGTTATGTGCAATACGTGTTACATGAATCATCTAGGCATAAAATTAGGATAATTTTCTATGGTTTATTAATCATCCTTGATCTAACTAAAATCGACACCTTATATTGACATTGAGTATATTAATGTATTTCTATCCCGTTGAATTAATTTTTCAGCATGTTGATGTATTTCTAGCATGTTAGGCATATTAACTTGAATTAAGTATGTCAAGGTTAGTATGATAGCACATGTTGTTAGAAACGTTGCGTTAAATTATCTGTATATTTCAGCATGTTAAACTTTGGCATTTCTTAAAGTGTTTCAACATGTTAAGCATTAAATTTGAACATGTCGTATCTTTTTACATGTCTAACATTAAAATAATCTTGTCAATATTTTTTTTTGACATGTTAACAAACTTTCGGTATGTTAAACAGTTTGCTTAGGCACATTTAGCATGTTCACATTAATTTCTTGCGTGCCCTACGTGTTAATTCATTGTTCATTAAAAATATAATTTTGGCATAATGAATCTAATTCCAGCATGTTTAAAATGCTAGTTCTCTACATTTATAGCATGTTAAAATATTAGATTTTAGGTATTCTTAGCCTGTTCTCAGCATATCAACATGAAAATACTGTGCCTTAACATTTTTTTTAGCATGTTTAAGTAACTTTTCAGCATGATTAATTAATTTTTCAGCATGTTTAATTAACTTTTTCAGCATGTTTGATTAATTTTTCAGCATGTTTAGTTGACTTCCAACATGCTAAAATAGTAATTCTCTACATTTTCTACATATTAATTTGTTCTCCACATTTAAGTACATCCCTAACATGTTAACACATTCTTTTATATTTTACTAATTTCTTATATTCTCATTATGGTTTATAACACTTAATTCACGAGCACATGTCTTGACACAATTACCACACTCGTGACACCCCTCATGAACACACATCACATTGTTGTATCCACGAATCACAGTTGTCCTTTATCACCACTTGATTGAACATTTAGCCAGCATGCCTATAGGTTAATGACATAATAATAACTTATTTGTCTTTGCATGTAATCACATTAATAAACGTTAATTAATCAAGAGGCAAACGTGGGACTATTATGTGCTAGTTGTTGTCCAAAGTGTTACGCGCTTCGAGTCCTAGGCAACATAGCTTTACTTTTGTCTAGAACAAAAATCCAAAATAGTAAAGTCAAACGCCTCTTGGACGATAGGCGGGACATTAAGTATTACTAAAAACATCAGTTTTATCCTTGTCGTAGAGTGCCCTTAGACTTGACCTTCAGCCTAGGCAGGGTAGGATAGGTAGTCATTCAAAAATGATGATCCCAACAGATATTAACGGCGAGGCTAATGACATTATTACTTGTCTAAGAGTTCGGTCCTTGGCTCGGATGATGACTAACAAGTTGGTTTCTGATCCGAATAAAATCAAAACATTTCTTTGTTTGATTTGGACAATTTTTTTTTAGTCTTTTTATTTACTTTACATGTTTATTTGGGTAGTTAGTTTATTACATAAGCAGTCCCCTTTATTATATATTTATGTCATTTCTTTTTCTCACTTATCTTATTATATATTTTTTACCGCTTAGATAATTAATAATTAGAAATAATAAAATAACGTTTTGCTCATTAATTATTTTATCACTTAGTCAAACATAAAACAAGAGACCTTATTAAATCACGTAGAATCCCCACGTAAAGTATGAATTCTGTTAGGAACCACCTTTGTGGACCTCGAAAGGTGCCTAACACCTTCCTTTCGAGGTAATTTGAACCCTTACTCGAACTCTGGTGAACTAAGACTAAAACAACAAAAATAGGTTCGTAGTAGCTTAGATTGGTGCCCTAACGCACCTTAATTCGTTAGGTGAAGACTCTTCACATCATCACCCTCAAAAAAATTCCGAAAAGAGTTTGTCAAGTCGAATCCCATTTTCCGCGAAGAAAACGGGGTGCGACAGAATGGCAACTCTGCTGGGGATATTAGGTTCTAACCATTACGAATTTAGGCCTCATGTGGGATTCTCTCTATGTGTTTTTATGTCTGTATAATAATTTTTGCTTTTGACATCATGATTTTATTTCTATATGTTCTCCTTTTATTATTTATTTTCATCATGAGTTATTAGTCTCTTCCCTTTTTCCCCTTTTATGTGTATTTCATATGACTCCATGTCTATTCTTTTCCCTTTTTCCCCTGTTATTGCTTATGTGTTATCATGCTTATTTATTTGAATATTACTTAGCATGTCATTTTTATTATGTGCTATGTGTTACTGCTTTATATAACTGGCACCTCACTCATACTTTCCTCCACTTGGACCCTCTTTTATTTTTCTTTTTACGAATGGTTGTGTGGTTGGACGGATGTTCTTTATTTAAACACCCTTCGGGAAATGTCTTATGGATTGGTCGATCAGCGGTGTGTTGACAGCCACAAACTTTTCTCACTCTCAAGTTGTCCACTTGAGGGAACCATGTCACAAACCCACTCTTGTCCTTTAGATCTTGGCTACATATTTCTTTTATTAAGGAATATGTGTCCCATTAAACGTAAATTGCCATGGCATTCTTGACGCGTTGAATATTAGTCTTATTCAAAGTCCAAAGAGGTTCATGACCTCAAGGGGACTCACAATTACTTGCTATGTGTTGCATTTCTATGTATGTATTGACGTCCTACCTGTCTTGTTATTTCGTTATTGCCTTAGTCACCCCTCACATTTAGTGTTCCTTACTTTAGAGCTCGTTACTCTTAAGACTCTTTTCATGATAGGACCCTACAATACCCTCTTAGGGCCTATTCAAAACTTCCCTTCAAATTATCCTCCAGACGCTTCGTTAGCATATTAATCATCTCTAGGCTCAACTTTTGCTTTAGTCGCATCCATAATATCTTAGTGCAACTTATCATTTTAGGACATCCTTTTCCTAATGCTTCCAATGTTTACGTACTATTGTCCTACCATAATCCTCGGACATTAATACTAGCATATTCATGTCGTACTCTAGCTTTCACAATCTCTAAGTTACATAGAGCTCTCATAACTTCTATTCACTCCGAATGAACATAACTCATTATTTTTCAAATGAGTAGAATATTCTTTCTAGACTCCCATACGTATTCTTTGATCCTAATTTAAAATCCTTTCTTCTAAGGTTGACTTAAGTCGAACACCAGAAATGGCCAATCAAGCGATGTTTATCGATTTTGTCAATAGCGATGATGAGCATGAGGATTTGAGGTCGCGTCAAAACAAAGTTATTTCAAACATCAAAAAGATAGAAGGGAAAATAGAGAGAATCAGGGGGATAATGACTAATCTTCGAGGTTTGGTTGAAATGCCACCAGGTTTTTTAGAGCCACTATCTGAAGCAGACTTCAACCCTCCCATCCACACCACGGAGTCCCCTATGCTGACAACCTCACCTACGTCTGATCATGATATGCCCATGTCCCCAAGGAAATTTTCAATTGCATTGTTAGAATAACTTATTGAGTTGACAAATACGAGTGAGGACAAGGAGACAGAAGGACAGGTCCCTAACCATGAGGCAGGATCATCTCAACAGCCCAAAAAGAATAAGTCACCCAAATCAAGGGAAGAAGACAAGGATAAAATTGTAGACCTGAACTTTCCATTATCTGACGGGTCAGGAAACCCTCATTCCCATTTAGAGGCATACCTTGACAAACTAGTAGTTATAGATAAAGCGATGGTCTCAAGAAGAAAATCTTCGTCAGTTCACTTACTAGTCCTGCATTGATGTGGTACGCCGAAAAAAATACTAGCAAGTGGATCTTTTGGGACGATTTGGCAATTGACTTTATTAGGCAGTTCGACAATAAGTTTAAGAAGAAGCTCATAACCGATATTGATTTGATTGAGTCATAGTCCAGAGACAAGGAAAAGACGATCATCAATGGGACATCAAAACCTACAAAGCTTGAAGTAAGAATACCCCAACCTCAACTGATATGGCACCAAGCTCCAGAAATTATTTTAATATCTAATTATGTCCAACCCTATCATCCCCATTCCTTTACAAAACCTCTTTCACAGACTGTTTGGTACCCACTTCCATTTGTTTCTCCAGCATCAAACAATATTTCAGCTTCTTACCCAAGTCCACTCACAAATCAACAATCTAACAAATCCACCAAATCTCAACGTAAGCTTCAGAAAAATCTACCAAGATAGTACACTCCTTTTATTGAGCCCATAGCTCAACTTTATGAGAGACTAAAGATGGCTGGCTATATCACTCCTATTCCTGCAATTGTCATGAACACATGTGCACCGTAGCTTAATCGTTCTAAAACTTGTTCTTATCATTTAGGGATGAAAGAACAAACCACAGAAGAGTGTCGAACTTTGAAAGACAAAATTTAAGCACTGATTGACGATAAAGTGATAAACGTGATGAAGCTGAATCGTGATGATTGAGTTACTAGGATTGACTTGCTAAGGTTCTACACTGGTTGATTCTCCATTCCAGACTCTCAACATTTGAAGTCCCCTCAAGCTTTACATTTTGTAGTTTTCTTTTTATGTTTTCCTTGCTTATATATTGGAACTACGTTCGACCCGATTCCTGTTTAAGAGGGATACGTAGGCGCTCCTGTGAAGTTTGGTCACTTTATAATAAAATATTTTATTTCCCTCTCTTGGAATATTGTAATTGGGCAGAACTTTTGAGAGGACCTCAAAAATTCTATATGGGCATGATATCGGCATAAATTACGAACTGGGGTAGAATTTTTGAGACAACCTCAAAAATTCCTATAAGAAGATTTTGGAATTCTTACAAGGAGTTAGTTCTATACTAGGGCAGAAATTTTTGAGTGATACTAAAAAAATTCCTAACAAGGGAACAAGGATCTGCAAAATGATTCACCGTCTCAAAATATGTCACAATCAACGATTCAACAAAAAAATTTCATGTTTATTCTAACAAATTTTTACTTACTACTTTCAAAAGACAAATTTTATTTTCAAACACTATTTTTCTTTGAAAACATTTAGTTACTATCTGTCTACCCAAGTGAAGGCCCGGACTAAACTCATCAACTAGACGACGACCTCAAGATGAAGAGACTTCTGTCAAGGCAGAAGCACAAATCAACCTCCCATTTTACAAACTCACAATTTTTCTTTGAGTACAAAATTAACAGGTACAGATGACAATAATCACTCCATCACGAAAGAGCATAATCGATAATCAAACATCAAGGCAAGAAGCTTCACATTCGATCCGACAACAAGACAGATACGCTTTCTTATTTTCCATTATCGTTACCATTACGTTTGTTTGCTACAATGTTCAATCCTCTACATACCCACATATATCCGCACTAATTACTTCTATCAAGTCGAGCTACGAGTGGCAAGTACGGGCCATGATTTCACAATGCATAGAGAAGCCCAAATGTTGATCCCATGATGGAGAAGCCCCAATGCTGATCCCACGATGAGAAGCCAAGTAGCTGATCACACAATTTCATAATCAATGGAGAAGCCCAAAAACTGATCCCACGATGAGAAACCGAGTAGCTGATCACATGATTTCATGATGCGTGGAGAAGCCCAAAAGTTGATCCCACGATGAAAAGCCAACTAGCTGATCACACGATGAATGGAGAAGCCTAAAAACTGATCCCACGTTAAGAAGCCAAGTAGCTGATCACACAATTTCACGATGAATGAGAAAGCCTAGAAGCTGATCCCACGATGATAAGCTGAGTAGATGATCACACAATTTCACGATACATGAAGAAACCCAAAAGATAATCCCACGATGAGAAGCCAAGTAGCTGATCACATGATTTCATGATGCATGGAGAAGCCCAAAAGTTGATCCCACGATGAAAAGCCAAGTAGCTGATAACACGATGAATGGAGAAGTCCAAAAGAGGATCCCATGATGAGAAGCTGAGTAGCTGATCACACGATTTCACGATGCATAAAGAATCCCAAAAGCTAATCCTTTGATGAAAAGCCAAGTAGATGATCACACGATGAATGGAGAAGCCCAAAAGCTGATCCCACGATGAGAAGCTGAGTAGCTGATCACACGATTTCACAGCGCATGGAGAAGCCCAAAAGTTGATCCCACGATAAGAAGCTAAGTAGATGATCACACGATTTCACGATATGGAGAAACCCAAAAGCTGAACCCACGATGAGAAGCCAAGTAGTTTATCACACGATGAATGGAGAAGCCCAAAATCTGATCCCACGATGGGAAGCCAAGTAGCTGATCACATAATTTTACAATGCATGGAGAAGCCCAAAAATGGATCCCACAATGAGAAGCCAAGCGGCCGATCACACGATTCCACGATGCGACAGCTATGATTTCTTTATTTATGCATTCACGTTACGTTTTTAATTGTTTATTTATTAAATGTCTAACCTTTGTTATTTAGTGATGTAAAGACGCTGGTCACAAAGAAGAATAACAAACAGAGACAATTTTTATTTCTGTTTTCTGGAATACTACCCTATCTATTCATCAACCACGAAAACTCATCTAGAAACTCACCTACCTCAATATTTTCAAACTGCTCCATACATCATCACTCCAAATCTTATTCATTACTGTCTTACCGATCCACGATACCATTGTCGACGCCACAACCTTTGTCATTAATATTCTTTAGGAGTATTGTTCATTCCTAAATCTAGAACTACACGTGGCCTGATTCTTGTAAAAATAGAGATGTGCAGGCGACTTAAAACCAAAGTCTCAGCCACACTATTTTTAAACACCTCCCATTCTTTCTTCCTAGCAAACTGTCATCTTGGTCGGAAAAAATTGGCTACTATGTCAACTTTCGTTGCTTGACAATTCTTTTGTCATTCTCAAACAATGAAGGGGAAGCTGTTGACACCCAATTTTGACCTCTCGATATCCCTTTTAGGTTGTTATTTTTATCAAAATTATTTAATTTCAATTATTAATAGTTTTACACATTGTTCTCGCATCAAATAAATACAAACTAATGTGTCGCATTTATAATTTTAGAAAAATGCATAAATTATTTTACTATCTTTTAGTATCATTTGATAATATTAAACTCACATACTACATTTTTTCGTAATTTTTAAATCATTTTTTCCACATAATTGTGCATAGTCACATTTTTTGTAAATACGTTATATAGTTTTCCATTATTGAGCATTATTTATTATTATTATTGTTATTGTTATTATTATTATTTATTCATTATTACGTTCCACAATTCACATTCAACTACTCTCTTAGCAAAAATCATTGGCTACTTTCATACAAAAATAATTAGATACTTTAAAGGTTCATTGGTTCTCCTGCAAGGCTGCTGAAAAACACTTTGCGTATTTCACTATTACAAATTGCTTGGGTTTTATTACTCTTATTATCTCTTTTACTGCTGTTACTAGTAAGTTCACGAATTGACGCAATTATTTTATTCTCTGTGTATGTGTTGACTGCATGATGGTTTATGAACATGCCTATAAGAATACTTCGATATTTATTCTTGTTTGTTTGGTATTATGTATTGTTTCGCAAGTTCAAATAGACACTTACAAAGTTCCGAAGAGTCGACGGGATGTAAACTGAATATTTTTATAGCTAGTTGTTTTCTTTATTTTGTATTATTCGGTTTGTAATATTTTCGTATAAACATTGTTCTTGATGTAATAATAATTTTGGGGGACTGCTTCGGGGGCCGGGGATTTAAGTGCTCTGTGAACAGTATAGGTAGGCACAACCTAGGATTATGTGCAATACGGGTTACATGAATTATGTCACACCCCCTTTTCGCCTGTAAGGGTCGAAGCGAAGGGTTTTTCCAATTAAAGTGATAATTTTGAATAGGAATTAATTTATTACAGAGACGTCACTTGGAATTGAGTTTTGGTGTTCCAAGTCACCTTTTTGAATCCCTAATCAAAAGAAAATGACTCTTTGTTATGGTCTGCAAAAACAGAAGACCGGGTAAGGAATTCTGTTGACCGAGGGGAAGGTGTGAGACACCTCTCGAGTCCCGTGGTTCTAGCACGTTCGCTTTTATTGACTTATCTTGACGTAAAATAAATTATGTTAAGGCCTAAAATCGTTCATTTTTTAATTATATCGAAAACTTGTCTATTATTTTATATTAAATCGGTGAAAAATAATTTCTTCGAAAAATATTTGTCAAGGTGCATGATTTCATCCTTGAATTTTAAATGTCTCGAAAAGATGCGTGTGCCATATTCTTAATTAAGACAAATATTTTGATGTGTTTAAAAGTTACCTAGCGTTAAAATTTGTCTAAATCCTTAATGATAAATTTAATCAAAATTCATTTAATACAATTAATTAAATCAATAAATAATTATTAAATTCTGTTGAAATAATAATAAAATAAATAAAATACACAGATCTACCTACATTATGCTAAATTTAATATTATCCCTAAAATTTAATCTCTTTAAATTAAATAAACTCAAATCATATGTTATAAGATAAATCAAACACGAAATTTTTTGAAAAATAATTCGAACACAAACTCTTAAAATAAATAAATAAATAAACAACCTAAAATATACGATATATCATTTCAAACGAAATATAAATAATAGTAAATTTTATTAATATCAAATTTATTTACTTTATTTTTTACTAATTATTAAATAAAAATAATTTTTACATTATACTGCAATATGGAGGCTTGGATATTTACTAAAATAATAATAATAATAATAATAAATATAAAATCCCATTTTTTCACGTACACATTCACAGTACTTCACTTTTCTAAAAAAAAAATTTACTTTTTACTTTTATGTCAACAATGAAGCGATGAAAAGGGGAAAAAGCATCGATGGTTGAACGAGAACAACAACTACTCATCGCTGGTGAAGCAACGGCGGTCGAAACCGGCATGAAGGATGGGGGTTGTGGGTCATCAGCGATGAAATGGAGAGAAGGGAGGTGCGACGGTAGACGCTGGGAAAGAGAGACAAGCGATAGCCATGGGGCTTCGTCGGATTAACATCTTAAATCAAAAAATCTGGCCAGATCTGTCCCTTTCGACACAACAATAATGGTGATTTACTGGTGGTGGTGTTTTTTCGGCTAAGGGCTGGTGTTGTCGGCGCCAACCATGGCTTTAACGATAGTAAAGGGGAAAAAGGGAAAGGGAGGCAGTGACGATGGTGGCCGGAGAAGGTGCGCCTGTCAACTATTGATTCTGGCATCAATAAAAGGGAAAAGGGGGAAAGTTGTGGCGACAGTTTGGGTTTTCCGGCAGCGGGTGTCCGGTTCATAGTGATGTTCGTCGGAGGAGACCGACGATTCCGGTGAATTATTCACCAGAAAACTTATCTTAAACTGATATTTTCTCCACTGTTTTACTGTTTGTCCAAATTATATGTGTGTTTCATCTGTGTTTGGGCTCATTTTCCGGTCAGAGCATTATCGCGTAGATAGATACATGCATATCAGTACATACATATTCATAATCCTTCTCCGCTCTTTTAAAATATCCACTTTATAAAATTTTAACTCTAATATACTTTTTGATTCATTATTTTACGCAACAAACATATTTGGATAAAAAGTGTACAATATGATTCATGATAATAAATTCACATAAATAATCAACTTTTGCATATTGAATAAATTTATTAAATAACAGTACAAAATGAACCTGTTGATAAATTAAAATAGAAACTCGAACACTGTCACAAAAAATTCGAACGGAACTTCAACTTCAACGTTTTTTCTTTTTCTCTCTTTGTTTCTGATGTTTCCTTTTTCTTAGTCTGCTTTACTTTGTGTTTTTCTTCACTCTGGTCTTTTTTTTTCTTTTTTTGCAGTCTAATAGTCTGATACAGTGTCTATAGGGAGATAGATTGTACGTTCTTTGTTTCTCTGGGGTGAGAGTCCTTAAATAAAAGAACTTTTGGGGGGGAACGGTTAATCATCAAATAAAGGGAGGGGGAAAAATTTGAAATTTAAAAATAAATTCTATTCATTTTCTTTTAAAAATATATTAATAATAACAAATAAATATAAATAATAAATAATAGAATAGAATAATAATAATAATAAAAAATAAATAAAATAAATAAAATAATAATAAATAATAAATATTTGAATTTTTATATTTAAGAAAACCCAATAAAAATTTATAAATAGCCAAAATAAATATAATAAAATAGTACTAAAACTACTAATTTAATTTTTGTATTATTTTTTTAAATTAGAACAAAAATAAAAATAAAATATCTCAAAATTAACTTTATTTAGTTATTTACTTCTTAACTAAGAATTTATTTAAAAAATAAGAGTTAAAATAATACCGGACCAAATATAAATATTTAATACCAAAATATATATATTAAACTCGGGGAGGGTCAAAATCACATATCTACATTTTGCTCCTCTTTTTTTGAAATATCATAGAGTTTTTATACAAAGAAGTAGACAAAAAGATGATTTTTAACCCTCCGATTATTCTAAAAGTAAAGATAAAATAAAATAAAATAAAAAATGTGACCGAGTCCTGGTTTTGGACCGCTTACATATTCCGGGTTTAAGAGAATCAGGTCACATGTAGTTCAAAGGTAACATGGTAAGAGAATGAGTTAAACGTCGAGTGAGATTCCGTTCGAGTTTCCGATTTTTGACTTCTTGCTTTTACATTGAAATGAATAATAAAAAATAAAATAAAGATACAAGTGAAAGATCCTATTTATGCTGCTTTTTTAGAATCTTGACTTGAATCTTCATGACTTCTAAAATGATGAGATAGACGTTATTCTAAGTTGAACTTGGAACACGAAATGTTCCTTCTCGTTAGCTTTTGACGTTAGAGATGAATTTGATAATTGATTTATTCTTCGAACTTTCTTCTGGCTTGGACTTGAAAATTCACCTGATTTTTCAGGCTGGATCCTGTCTTGCTTTTCCTTCGCCCTGTTCTTCAGGCGGACTCCTGAACTTGATTTTCTTCACCCTGTTCTTTAGGTGGGCTCCTGGACTTCTTTTTTTTCTTCACCCTGTTCTTTAGGCGGGCTCCTAGACTTTCTTTTTCCTTTACCCTGTTCTTCAGGCAGGCTCCTGGACTTACAATTTCTTCACCCTGTTCTTTAGGCGGGCTCCTAGACTTTCTTTCTTTACCCTATTCTTTAGGCAGGTTCCTGGACTTTCTTTTTTCTTCACCCTGTTCTTCAGGCAGTCTCCTGGACTTACGATTCCTCCACCATATTTTTTAGGCGGGCTCCTAGACTTTCTTTTTTCTTCACCTTGTTCTTCATGCGGGCTCCTGGACTTACAATTTCTTCACCTTATTCTTCAGGAGGGCTCCTGGACTTTCTTTTTTCTTCATCCTGTTCTTTAGGCGGGCTCCTAGACTTTTTTTTTCTTCACTCTATTCTTTAGGCGGGCTCCTGAACTTATAATTTCTTCACTCTGTTATTTAGGCGGGCTCCTAGACTTTCTTTTTTCTTCACCCTTTTCTTTAGGCGGGCTCCTAGACTTTTTTTTTTCTTCACCCTGTTCTTTAGGTGGGTTCCTAGACTTTCTTTTTTCTTCATCCTGGGCTCCTGGACTTTCTTTTTTCTTCACCCTGTTCTTCAGGCGGGCTCCTAGACTTTCTTTTTTCTTCACCCTGTTCTTAAGGCGGGCTCCTGGACTTATAATTCCTATACAATAGACACAATTTTTTTTGCCCCAGTTTGACATATTTGAGATCCAACATCATATATTGTAATCATGACTCTTGCATTGACAGAAGTATGAAATTGCATTCTTTATTTGAAAACTTTCTATCTCTGTTTCAAAAGAAAAAAAAAAACAAATTGCGAGTTTTAAAAACATGTGGTGGTTGGTTTATGGCTTTAACTTTCGTGGAAATCACTCTTACCCTCGTTATATTTAACCTTGCTTCCAGCCATTAGTATCCATCATCGACTTTCTGCATCATTGACCCATACTCATATTATCAGAAGTGACTTTTAAACAAACACAGTATCTTTGCTTTGCCATGCTTCTCAAATAAATCCTTTGAACCTTAGTATTTTCATGAGTTCCCAGACTCTTGACAAAACTTTCTCCATGCCTTATTTAGGCTCACAATCATGTCACTTTTATGTGTTGACTTTTTGTTTTGCTTTATGCAATTGAAGAAGCTCGTAGCCAATTTTGAAATCTTTTCTCACTTGTTATGACATGGACTCGACTCAAAGACATGAGAAAAATGACAGTAATTTTTATTTGATGACAAAGATACCAAAAATAGAAAAATAAAAAGAAAATGGAAAAATAATAGGCATTTTTTTAAACGACAGAAGAAAACTTATTTGGGCGTGGTAGCTAATTCCAGCAATCATGACATGAATTTTGAATTAAACAACCTGATCTACCCATACTAATCATTACAACTCTTGTCCACTTATTGAGTTTGAAATGAAATCAATCTTGAATATGCTCCCTCTAGATCACAATCCTCCTTCGGCTAGTGGCACCTCAATGGGTTTTTGCCAACGTCTATCTCATTTTCATTTCTTTCTCAACTCACTGTCGCCTTATGGTGCCCAAAATTGTTTTCACCAATCAAATTCTCATTTTTACTCATTCATTTATTTTTTTCATTCATTTTTTTGTGAAAATAATGCCCAACATACGAAACATCATGCACCCATAACATGTTTAGCCTTGACATTCTCAAAGATCGATCTAAAGGTCTTTCTTTGGTTGTAACTTGGCTTTTGGTAAAGGTTAGAAAGAAAGGGAGACATGTGGCTCAAAAATTTACATAATATTGGTTGAAACATACAACTTTTGGAATCAACTCTTTTTAAGGAAATAAACTTTTGCCCTAGTTTCATTTTATTCTAGGTAATTTGAATTTTCTTTTGGTTGGACCGAACCCAGAGTAGGACTTCCTACGTATCTTATCATAGCAAGAATTAGGTCAAACTTAGTTCAGAAATCTTGTTCTTTTGCTTAATTTTCTTTCCTTTTTTTCTTGACTTTTCTCTCTTTTTCTTCTTTTTTTTTGAGAGAGAGGGAGAAAGAGAGATATTTTTTCCGACTTCATTTTTTCTTGACACTTTTCTGTCTCTATTTTTTTTGACATTTTTTTGGTAGACTCTATTTTGATTCCAAAAAAGGGATATAAAAGAAATAAAATAAAAGCTCAAAAGGGATAACAAAGGATGACAAAACATTTGGATAGCAGAATGAAATGGCTTCGTCATATCAATTCTTAAAAACGCAAGTACATAACATGCAGTCCAGGAATGAAACATGAAGATCATACGCATCTTTTCAATATTGACCGTGACTAAGCACATGCACGCGTGTCACTTTTTTAGCTAACTTCCTTTTGCTTCTTCTGACAATAGAAACTATATATCCTCTGGTTGATCTCATTCAAAAATGCTTAAGTTAGACCTCCTTATTGAAGATCAAGTCATTTTTTATTCTAAAGTGATTGCCTCAAAACATTCAAGTGACGATGTAACTAGGTCCTCAAAACATCTCAACACTTTACTTATTTTTCTTAATTTTTTTTTTCAACTCTAGGTTCTTGATCGAATGTTTCAGCATTAGACTGAGTTTTAAGATCTGGCTGAAAATTCAATATGCTTATCATATTACCAGAATCACCCCAGAAAGAAAGATAATATATATTGAGAAATAAAAACAAAAAGGACACATATTTTGTTGACAGAAAGATAGAAGGGTTTGAACAAAAATGATAAGAAAATCAGACAAGATGGGTCCTAAACTACAACCCTAAAATAATTCGGGTGACAGAAAAGAAAAGAAAACAAACTACTAGAGCTCTTCCTAATAGGGAGAGGGGTGACTTCTCAATTGCTCAGCCTGATAACTTAGCCACTGATTTGCATATCAACATGACTCGAGCTTCCACCACGATCAGACACATTCCCTTCAACAAATAAGTTATGGGTCTCCATACTTGACTCATTGTTTTCCACATATTGTGTAGTACCACGTGCTGACGAAGAACTCTATGGGGCGATTGAGGTGCCAATGTTTTGCACCACAATTAATTTTTCTTGAATCATGTTCTCAATTTCTCTTTTCAAAATACGACAACCTTCAACACTGCAACCTTGCATATTAGAATGATAAGTACATCGTACATTAGGATCAAAATATTTTGAATGTGGATCGGGAATATACCCAGGGATGGGAGTAATCAAGCCTCATTGTCTTAATGTTTGGAACAAACTGGTATAGGACTCTCCAATTGGCATGAAATTATCCTTTGTCTTCCTCCTCATTGCAAACTCTGGACTCGGTTGAAACTTGGATTGAGAGGCTCCTTGGTAAATTTGTGAGTGTCGAGGATGAAGTCGAGGATCCGGGGCACGCCATTGTGGATATAAATATGAATGAGCATATGACTGTGCATTGTTCAAAGAATATTGAGAAAATGGAATGAAATTTCTTGGATTTTGGAGAAAGGAACCTTTTTGCATGTGGTTGTGTGGATCTAATATGTAAGCTCGGGATTAAGGCTGATAGTATTGGTGGGTTGAACCTCTCAAACTTTGCTTTGGCCCTGGCATGACAATAAATGTGTTTTTTTTCTTCTTTTCCTTTTTAATTTTCCTTGATCGATTGCAGTATCGTCTCAAATGCTTCACAGAATCCTCGTGTCCATCATGTTCCTTAAATTTTGATATCTCAAAGCTTTGAAGAAGGTTGACACTTGAAGACATGCCTCAGTCTTTAATAATGGGGAACGGGGGAGGAGGATGCCCACCGGCCCAAGCTTGGTACATTTCCATCATTTGTTGCCTTACTCTCAAATTCTCTTCCTTTAAACTCTCATTTTCCCGACTCTTTGTTTGATCCATGAGATCACTCTCTATATCCTCGTTGGACACAGCTAAACCCCATTTAGATTTGGTGTGATGTGGAGGATCAGCCAAAATACCACAAACCAACCACCTTAAACTAACTGTATAAGAAATAACAAAGACGTCAGACTGCAATATTTTTTTAAAAACTCTTTTTCTTTTATCTTCTTTTTTGAAGAGATCACCGAACCCGGAAGGGTTGCCTACGTATCTCACTAAGATGAGAATCAGGTGTGCGTAGTTCTCGAGCTAGAGATATGAAGAAACAGATTTTTCTTTTAATTTGAGAAATGAGAAATATTTTTTGTTTTTGAATTCTTTAATAATGATAAAACACATTTTATTTTCGAAAATAAATTAATTTATTTTATATATGGATAAAAAAATCTGTTCTTTATTTATTTAGAAGGAAACACAAATATATTTTTTCTTTAAAATCACCGAATCGATGAAGGACTACCTACATATCTCATCAATGTGAGAATCAGGTGTGCTTAGTTCGTGAAAATTGGAGATACGAAGAAATATACCATTTTTTTAATAATAAGAAATTTATTTATTTATTAAATAATTTTTTTTTTAGTTTTGAAAACAACTTTTTTTTTTAATTTTTAGTTTAAAAGGAAAGACAATCATTTTTTAAAAGATCACCGAATCCATTAAGGACTGCCTACGTATCTTACTAAGATGAGAATTAGGTGTGCATAGTTCTTGAAATTATGTCGTACAAAATTTAGCCTTAAGACTCCTAAAAGTTCAAAGCTATTAAAATTTATATATATTTTTTATTTTGTAAAACTTAGCCTCACGATCCCTAAAGATTCTGGGCTATTAAGATATATATAAAAATTAAACTTGAGAATAAGAAAAATAATTATGAAAGTAATCATATTTTCAAAACATTTCCTAGTAAATCTATGAATAATTTTTTAAAAGATAGGGTCGTACCCCAAAAAAGGGCTTCCTATGTATCTCAGTTAAGAGTGAGAATCGCACCCTCGTAGTTCATAAAGATCGTAAAACTATGTTACTAATTTTTTTCCTTTTTTTTTAAAATAAAATTTTTTCTTTGAAAAATGATTCACTAAATATGAGGATAAATTAATCTCTTGCATTTTAAAGTTGCCTAAAGTCGATCAACAAACAAATAGTCTTTCAAATAAATATTAAAAAGCACGTAGGATGCACATGTTGGTCTTTATAAAGTAGGTCACTTGTCCTAGACAAATTCGGCCCCTATGCCGAGTCCCGCTAAGTCAAATGCATATGATGTAAATAAAGCAGCACCTAATAGGGATGACTAGATTCTGAGTTTTCAGTTCTTCTAAGTTTAAGCCTAACAAGGATAGGTGTCTAGACTGGCTTACTTGAGTGGACACTCGAGCCGAGGAGGGACAACTTGGTTGGTAGTCGGACAACACTGTCTTCGTTGTCAATCCGAACCCTGCCTAACATGTGTGACTATAATCCTTCGCCAGGTGTGTTGACGCTCCAGCTATCTCAAAAAGAAAGTAGGATGTATGTGTTGCATTTCTTCTATCCTATTTCAGAGACTCAGAGGGGTGCGCAAGAGAAGACGGTATATAATACAGTTCAATAATTATCAAAGAGGTAAATAAGCGACAAGTAGCACATAAGGTCAACAAACACAATATCAACAATAATTAAAGCAAGTATGAGTCAATATAAAAAGCTCGAATTCTTATTAGTCCCCAGTGGAGTCGCCAGAGATATCACACCCCTTTTTTGCCCGTAAAGGTCGAAGCGAATGGTCTTTCCAATTAAAGTGACAATTTTGAATAGGGATTAATTTATTACAGAGTCGCCACTTGGAATTGAGTTTTGGTGTTCCAAGTCACCTTTTTGAATCCCTAATCAAAAGAAAATGACTCTTTGTCATGGTCTGCAAAAACAGAAGACCGGCTAAGGAATTCTGTTGACTGAGGGAAAGGTGTGAGGCACCCCTAGAGTCCCGTGGTTCTAGCACAGTCACTTTTATTGACTTATCTTGACTTAAAATAAATTATGTTAAGGCCTAAACTCGCTTATTTTTTAATTATACCGAAAACTTGTCTATTATTTTATATTAAATCGGTGAAAATTAATTTCTTAGAAAAATATTTGTCAAGGTGCATGATTGCATCCTTGAATTTTAAATGTCTCGAAAAGATACGTGTGACGCATTCTTAACTAAGACGAATATTTTAACGTGTTTAAAAATTACCTAGCGTTAAAATTTGTCTAAATCCTTAATGATAAATTTAATCAAAATTCATTTAATAAAATTAATTAAATTAATAAATAATCATTAAATTTTGTTGAAATAATAATAAAATAAATAAAATACACAGATCTACCTACATTATGCTAAATTTAATATTATCCCTAAAACTTAATCTCTTTAAATTAAATAGACTCAAATCATATATTATAAGATAAATCAAACACAAAAATTTTTGAAATATAATTTAAACATAAACTCTTAAGATAAATAAATAAATAAACAATCTGAAATATACGATATTTCATTTCAAGCAAAATATAAATAATAGTAAATTTTATTAATATGAAATTTATTTACTTTATTTTTTACTAATTATTAAATAAAAATAATTTTTACATTATACTGCAATATGGAGGCTTGGATATTTACTAATATATATATATATAATCCTATATTTTCACGTACACATTCACAGTACTTCACTTTTCTATTTTTTTTTTCGTTTTACTTCTATGTTAACAATAAAGCGATGAAAAGGGGAAAAAAATCAATGGTTGAACAGGAACAACAACTACTCATCGCTGGTGAAGCAACGGCAGTCGAAATCGGAGTGAAGGATGGGGGTTGCGAGTCGTTGGCAATGGAAAGGGGAGACGGGAGGTGCAGCGATAGACGCCGAGAAAGAGAGACAAGCGACAACCATGGGGCTTCACCGGATTAACATCTTAAATCACAAAATCTGACCAGATCTGTCCCTTTCGGCACAACAACAACGATGATTTACTAGTGGTGTCATTTTTTCAGTTAAGGGGTGGTGTTGTCGGCGCCGACCATGGCTTTGACGACAGTAAAGGGGAAAAAAGAAAAGGGAGGCAGTGACGATAGTGGCCGGAGAAGGTGCGCCTGTCGATTGTTGATTCCGGCATCAATGAAAAGGGAAAAAGGGGAAAGGGCCGGCAACAGTTTGGGTTTTCTGGCGGCGGGTGTCCGGTTCATAGTGATGTTCGTCGGAGGAGACCGACGATTCCGGTGAATTATTCACCGAAAAGTTTATCTTAAACTATTATTTTCTTCTCTGTTTTACTGTTTGTCCAAATTATATGTATGTTTCATCTGTGTCTGGGTTCGTTTTCCAGTCAATGTGTTATCGTGTAGATATATACATGCATATCAATACAAACATATTCATAATCCTTCTCCGCTCTTTTAAAATATCCACTTTATAAAATTTTACTCTAATATACTTTTTGATTCATTATTTTACGCAACAAACATATTTGGATAAAAAGTGTACAATATGATTCATGATAATGAATTCACATAACTAATCAACTTTTGCATATTGAATAAATTTATTAAATACCAGTACAAAATGGGATAAGAACTTGTTGATAAATTAAAATAGAAACTTGAACACTGTCACCAAAAATTCGAACAGAACTTCAACTTCAATGTTTTTTCTTTTTCTCTCTTTGTTTCTGATGTTTCCTTTTTCTCAGTCTGGTTTACTCTCTGTTTTTCTTCACTCTGATTTTTTTTTCTTTTTTTGCAGTCTAATAGTCTGATACAGTGTTTGTAGGGAGATAGATTGTATGTTCTTTGTTTCTCTAGGGTGAGAGTCCTTAAATAAAAGGACTTTTGGGCGGAACGGTTAATCATCAGATAAGGGGAGGGGGGGAAATTTGAAATTTAAAAATAAATTCTATTTTTTTTAAATCTATTAATAATAATAAATAAACATAAATAATAAATAAATAAGATAATAGAATAATAATAATAAATAAATAAATAAAAATAATAAATAAAATAATAATAATAATAAATAATAATAATAAATATTTAAATTTTTATATTTAAGAAAACACAATAAAAATTTATAAATAGACAAAATAAATATAATAAAATAGTACTAAAACTACTAATTTAATTTTTGTATTATTTTTTTAAATTAGAACAAAAATAAAAATAAAATATCTCAAAATTAACTTTATTTAGTTATTTACTTCTTAATTAAGAATTTATTTAAAAAATAAGAGTTAAAATAATACCAGACCAAATATAAATATTTAATACCAAAATATATATATTAAACTCGGGGAGGGTCAAAATCACATGTCTACAAATCATCTAGGCCCAAAATTAGAATTTATTAATATCATTTTCTACAGTTTATTAACCATCCTTGATCTAACTAAAATTGACACCTTATATTGACATTGAGCATATTAATTTATTTCTATCACGTTGAATTGATTTTTTAATATGTTAATGTATTTCTAGCATGTTAGGCATATTAACTTGAATTGAGTATGTTAAGGTTAGCATGATAGCATGTGTTGTTAGAAACGTAGCGTTAAATTAGTTGTATATTTCAGCATGTTAAACTTTGGCATTTTTTTTTTCGAAGAGGAGCCTTGGAGTAACTGGTAAAGTTGTTGCCATGTGCCCAGGAGGTCACGGGTTCAAGCCTTGGAAACAGCCTCTGGCAGAAATGCAAGGTAAGGTTGTGTACAATACACCCTTGTGGTGGGGTCCTTCCCCAGACACCGCGCATAGCGGTAGCATTAGTGTACCGGGCTGCCCTTTTAAACTTTGGCATTTTTAAAGTGTTTCAACATGTTAAGCATTAAATTTAAAAATGTCGTATCTTTTAACATGTCTAATGTTAAAATAATCTTGTCAATATTTTTTTTTACATGTTCATAAACTTTCGGTATGTTAAAAAGTTTGCTTAGGCACATTTAGCATGTTCACATTAATTTCTTGCGTGCCCCACGTGTTAATTCACTGTTCATTAAAAATACAATTTTGACATAATGAATCTAATTCCAGCATGTTTAAAATGCTAGTTCTCTACATTTATAGCATGTTAAAATATTAGATTTTAGGCATTCTTGCCCTGTTTTTAGCATATTAATATGAAAATACTGCGCCTTAACGTTTTTTTTAGCATGTTTAAGTAATTTTTCAGCATGTTTAATTAACTTTTTCAGCATGTTTAGTTGACTTCCAGCATGCTAAAATACTAATTCTCTACATGTTAATTTGTTCTCTGCATTTAAGTGCATCCCTAACATGTTAACGCGTTCTTTGATATTTTACTAGTTTCTTATAGTTTCATTATAATTTATAACACTTAATTCGCGAGCATATCTCTTGACACAATTACCACACTAGTGACACCCCTCATAAACACACATCAAATTGTTGTATCCACGAATCACAGTTGTCCTTTATCACCACTCGATTGAACATTTAGACACCATGTCTATAGGTTAATGACATAATAATAACTTGTTTGTCTTTGCATGTAATCACATTAATAAACGTTATTAATCAAGAGGCAAACGTGGGACTATTATGTGCTAGTTGTTGTCCAAAGTGTTACGCGTTTCGAGTCCTAGACAAGATAGCTTTACTTTTGTCTAGAACAAAAATCCAAAATAGTAAAGTTCAATGCCTTTTGGACGAGAGGTGGGACGTTAAGTATAACTAAAAACGTTAGTTTTATCCTTGTCGTATAACTCCCTTAGACTTGACCTCCAACCTAGGTGGGGTGGGACGGGTAGTCATTCGGAAATAATGATCCCAACAGATATTAACGGTGAGGCTAATGACATTATTACTTGTCTAAGAGTTCGGTCCTTGGCTCGGATGATGATTAACAAGTTGGGTTTCTGATCCGAATAAAACCAAAACATTTCTTTGTTTGATTTGGACGATTTCTTTTTTTAATCTTTTTATTTACTTTACATGTTTAGTTAGGGTAGTTAGTTTATTACATAAGCAGTCCCCTTTATTATATATTTATGTCATTTCTTTTTCTCGCTTATCTTATTATATATTTTTTACCGCTTAGATAATTAATAATTAGAAATAATAAAATAGCATTTTGCTCATTAATTGTTTTATCACTTAGTCAAACATAAAACAAAAGACCTTATTTGATCACGTAGAATCCCCACGTGAAGTATGAATTCGATCGGGAACCACCTTTGTGGACCTCGAAAGGTGCCTAACACCTTCCTTTTAAGGTAATTTGAACCCTTACCCGAACTCTGGTGAACTAAGACTAAAACAATAAAATAAGGTTCGTAGTAGCCTAGATCGGTGCCCTAACGCACCTAATTCATTAGGTGGCGACTCTTCACATCATCACCCTCAAAACAATCCCGAAAAGAATTTGTCAAGTCGAATCCCGCTTTCCGCAAAGAAAATGGGGTACGACAGTGACATGGAGCAATTACGGCTCACTGAGGACATGACCCTCGATAGGAAGGTTTGAAGGAAGAGTATTAGGGTAGAGGGCTGGGGGGGGGGGGGCAAGTCAAAAGCTGTAGTTAGGAGAGTTTGGTGTAGCTTGGGTGGTAGTGCTAGGGTTGGAGGAGTGGGGTGTCCTTTGTTAGTTAATGTACTTTATTTTTTGTGGTTGTTGTGTCGCTGTTATTATCATCATGTTGTATGCTTGTGTCGTTTGAATACGGTCCTTTGTCTTGAGCCGGGGGTCTTTTGAAAACAGTCTCTCTACTTTTTCGGAGGTAGTGGTATGGACTGCATACATTTTACCCTCCCAGACCCTACTATGTGGGAATATATTGGGTTTGTTGTTGTTGTTGTTGCTAAATTTGTTAGGAAAAATGAAAATCTAAAGTAAGATTAATAAATATTTCTACAAAATAGAAAGATAATAAACCCTTGCATCAATTTTGAATTTGATTGTATAAATAGTTTTTATGATGTCACTATCATTTTTTCATGACTCATCACTTTTGTAGCATTTAATAAGCTCATATGATTGTTCAAATTTATCAAAATGAATGAAAATTTGTAGAGCAATTAAAATTTAAATTAGGGATAAAATTGATAAAAGAATTTAATGTGATGACTATCAAAATTTCACATTCTCTCTTATATCTAGTAGTAAAATAATATATATATATATATATATATATATAAAGTGATAATCAAAGAATTTAAGGATAATTTTATCATTTTATAGTTTTATCCCAAGGATAAATTATGTTGGGATTATTGAAAAATTTTATGATGGATGAGACTCAACCAACACAAGTTGTGTGAGTCTCCATCCTTTGTTTGACAAGTGAAAATATGGGTCCCACATGGACTTTGTTTCTACACTTTGCCTTTCTTTATTCATTCTTGTTGGTCATTTTCTCTCTCATTTTTTTCTCCCACCCTATTAATTCAATAATATTTGTCCACTATTAACTTGACACATAAGTTAATAAATAATAAAAATGTAGGATGATTTTACTATATCATTCTTTGAATATAATAAATTAAGTTTGTTAGTAATGAATAGTGCCTAATAGCCAAAACAAAATGGACAAAAAATAATTCATTAATTTTTCAAATTAGACAAACACCGTTGGATATTTGTTTTTATTAATATGGACAAGTATTATTGTTCAAAGGGAGTAATAAATGTCACAAAAATGCTAAAGCTTTTTCTTTCTATGAAAAATGGAAAATGCTAATTACTCTAAAAATATTTCGTACGAGTTTTATCTAATTTTTCCCATAAACTTTATATGTGTAACCTAATCACATATAGGGTTTTGTTGATTTATGAAAAAATTAATAATTTTTTTTTTTTTGAAATCTTTTTTCACTTTATTTAAAAATTAGTATTTAACTTCTAGTCCAACTTGGAGGGGTATCCAAATTCGAAAAATAGGTTACAACATTTTTTTCAGTTCATTTTTTACTTTTGATGTTTTATTTAAGTACATTCATTTATTAATATTATTTTAAAGAGAAAATGCATAAAGCCCCATGATGTTGTCCGACTTTTTCAAAAAGACACCTAAACTATACTTTCGACATATTACCTTACGAAATAATTTAAAAGTGATATAAATATTCATATTTCAGCTAACTTCATATGCAGAAAAAAAAGTGTAAGTTACGCACCAATAAATACTTGCCACGTGGCATACTTATTTAACATCCTAATATTTATTTTTATTTTTTAATTTTATTTTCTTATACTTCTTTTTCTTTTCTTTTTTCTCCTTCTTCTTCGTCAATCTCCATTATATTTCTTCTTCAACCTCGTCCATGGTTACCTTTGATATAACTATCATCACCATTATTACTATAACTTTACCTCCATTATGTCTATCATCTAATCATCCTCAAATAAAAATTAAAATCAAAAAATTAAAATTTTCATAAAAGTAAGTATAAAGTTTGACCACATATTAACCGAAGATAATTAATCAAAATGCTCTAATAAATCTGCTCAATTCATAAGAAAACATACAGTAATTATAAATTAGAGAAGAAATTTATCGAACAAAAATCTTGAAGCAACAAAGAAGAATGAAAAAAAAAATGTAAAGAGAGAAGCAAGAAGAACTTTATGGGTCTTCTCAAGGAAGAAGATGAAGATTTGCAGAGATACACCTCTATTATGTGTTTAATTCTCAAGGAAGAATAGAAATAAATGTGTACAAAAAGCTTCTGTTAATGTTGAATAGAAAGCTGATGATTAAGAGGATTGAGAAGAAAGAGAGTTAGGGTGATGATGTTGTTGTTGTTGCTATAGTTGATGTTGTTGTTGCTGTAATTGATGTTGTTATTGAGTTATGGCGATGGAGAAAAAGCTGTCAATGGAGAAGAAGGAATTTTTAAATTATGTGACAAATAAATTACGCGTGACAGCTTTTAATTGGTAATTTAAGTCAACTTTTGACCCTTCACGCGCCTGCTGTGCGTGTCTACACGCAGAGGCAAAATTTATGTCAAAATGGTGTATTTACAATGATTTAAGTAAAATTCGTGGGGTAATAGGTCGGGAGTATTGTTTAAGCGTCTTTTTAACAAATCGGACAACATCAGGAGGGACTTTATGTATTTTCTCTATTTTAAATATTTTTTGTAAAGAGTACATCAAACACAACTCCAACCTCATATATATATATATATATAATGAAAGCTATGTAAAATGCCTCCTAAGGACCCATTTGGCGATGAATTATATGCACCTTATTCTGAAATATGTATTTACTTTATTGAAATTTTTATTTGGCCATAAAAATACCAAACACCGCTTGAAAATGTATTTGAGATTTTGGAAATCTGTTTATTTGTTTTCTCTTTTTTTACTTTTAAATTTTCTTTCAATATTTTTTAAAAATTTTTTATTTTCATAAAATAACCCCATTTAAATTATATTTCAAGTTCAAGTCATATTTTATAAAATATGTTTGAATTGTAAATTATTAGCTCCAATTATTATAGTCAAACACAACTCCAATTTCAAATTCAAAATTTTTAAATAAAGTAAATATGTTTTTAATTTTCATAGCCAAATGCCAACTAAATATCCATAGATTAAATTATAGAATTTTACTACTCAATTAGAAAAAAATATAAAATTAAATAATTTCGTACCATCATAATTTTTTTCTCTTGCTATTTTGAGTTGGGTAGAAGAGAATAATAAAAGTGAGTAACCAACATGGGTTGTGGTGCAGTGGATGAGACTGCTTCACCCTTAATTAGATGTCGAAGGTTCAACTCTAGGTAAGGCGAAAACTCTGTTTAGAGCGCTGCCACCTTAATGGGCCCTGCAATGCGCGATCTAAATTAGTTGAGATTCTAATACGGGCATCGAACATCGAATGAAAAATAAAAAAATAAAAAAATAAAAAAATAAAAGTGAGTAAAAAGAGTGAAAGAGGGAGAAAAATAAAGGTACTGATAGAACCCACATTCCACTTGTCAAGCAAAGGGTGGAAACTCTCACAACTTTTGTTGGTTGAGTCTCGCCTATCATAGAATTTTTCAAAACTATTATACCATCATATGTATGGGATAACTTGTCAGTTAAGAACTCCCACATCCAAAAAATGAAGGTGGCAGAAATGCGGATGTTGCGCTGGATGTGTGGGCTGACTAGAGGGGATAGAGTTCGGAATGAGACTATCCGGGAGAAGGTTGGTGTGACTTCAGTGGAGTGCAAGATGCGGGAAGCCCGATTGAGATGGTTCGGACACGTGAAGAGGAGGGGCATGGATGCCTCGGTCCGTAGGTGTGAGAGGCTAGCGTTGGATGGTTTTAGGCGGGGTAGGGGTAGGCCGAAGAAGTACTGGGGTGAGGTGATTAGGCGGGACATGGAGCAGTTACAGCTCACCGAGGACATGACCCTAGATAGGAAGGTCTGGAGGACGCGAATTAGGGCAGAGGACTAGGGCCAGTTTGGGTTGCTAGTGTAGGGAATTACTTGGTGGGGGTTTTATTCCTGTTATGATTCCGTGTGCCATGTTTCATGTTTTAGTACGAATCTGTGTGCTTTCCTCTGCTTTCCTCTGTTTTATATTACTTATGGGTGCCGTATTTATGTTATGTAATCTGCTTCTGTGTTTTACTATGTGTTTGTGTAGTATCCCGTGCCTTGAGCCGGGGGTCTATCGGAAACAGCCTTTCTACTTCTTTAGAGGTAGAGGTATGGACTGCGTACATCTTACTCCCCCAGACCCCACTAGGTGGGAATACACTGGGTTTGTTGTTGTTGTTGTTGTTGTATGTATGGAATAACTTATCTCGATATTATTTATTAGTCTCGAAATAAGTTATTCCGAATATTAACAACCAAATGATGCATCAAAAATCTTATTCTAAAACTGTTATTTTATCCCGAAATTATATATTTTAGTACCTTACACCAAACCCCTAAGAGTTGCTTGCAAGCTGTCTGTCTGAGTAACTTGTTTAAACTTTCAACTGACTGGTAAAGAAAAGATTCAACAAATAGAAATAAATTACTTATTATAATATCCTTTTTTCACCTCAAATTTTGAAGATTATTTTCCTTGTATGCTATATCTTTTTTTCCTAATTTATAAGCAATCATTTGATATGTGGTTAAGGAAGAAATTTTAATAATTAAGTTTGAGATAAAATTTATATTATGTTTAGTCATAAATTTATACCTTCTATCAATACGATATAAATCTTATTCGAAGCTTCGAGGATGTTTGTAGTTTATAAGCTAAAATTTAAAAATTATTAGTTAGGAATATCTTAGTTTTTGCTTATTTTTTATATTTTTTGACTTAAAAATAAATGTTAAGAGCACTTTTATTTTTTTCAAATATCATAAAATTAAAAAATACTTTAAAATTAAAAAATATTCAAAAATAAGTTAATTCAAATACTTAATTAATCATGAAATATATTACTTTATCTTATCCAACTTGAAATTACTTTATTTTATTATTCAAGTGGGTAATTAATCTAAAAATTAAAATGGAAAGAAAATATAGTCCGCTTTTAGCCCGAGAAGTGTACATCCTACCCACATCTCTTAAGAGCCACAAGGAAGCAATCCCTAAATAAATACTCGAAGAGTCAGTTAAAGCCCATTCTTCTCATCTTCACACATTTCTCTCCTCCTCTCTCTTGCCATGGCTTCTTCCTCCCTCCCTCTCTCTCAGGCCATCCTCTCTCGCTCAATCCCTCGCCATGGCTCCTCTTCCTCCACCAACTCCCAATTCTCCCCTTCTTCCCTTTCCCTCCCCACTTTCTCCGGCCTCAAATCCACCACCTCCACCACCTTCCGCCGCCGCACTCTTCCGTCCCCCGTCGCCGTACGGTCGCCGGAAATTAGAGCTTCGGCGGCTGTGGAGACTTTAGAGAAAACGGATAATGCACTGGTTGAGAAATCTGTAAATACGATACGATTTTTGGCAATTGATGCAGTTGAAAAGGCCAATTCAGGTCATCCAGGTTTACCTATGGGATGTGCACCTATCGGACATATATTGTATGATGAGATCATGAGATATAATCCTAAGAATCCTTATTGGTTTAATCGTGATCGCTTTGTTCTCTCCGCTGGACATGGTTGTATGCTTCAGTATGCTTTGCTTCATCTCGCTGGTTATGATGCTGTTAGGGTAACGTCTTTTAACTCTTATTTTATCCGTTAATTGGTGTATGCATGAGTGGATCTATATATTTTCGTAAAAAACATACTTAAACTATGACGATTTTTGGAGTTTCATACTTTTGAACTATCAGGTGAGTTTTTTATTCGAACTATCACCAATTATTTATCAAAATATACCTCAACTATCAATTGTTCCTTTTTTTTTTTCCCATCTGAACGAGTATCTCATTTTTTTCAAGTTTCACATCTCAGCTATCAATTGTTCCATTTTCCTAAGTGAACTATCACTAACTATTTATCAAAACATACTATTTTTTTCAAGTTTCACATCTCAACTATCAATTGTTCCATTTTTCTGCCTTAACTATCACCAACTATTTATCAAAACACACCGACAATTTTAGTTGTTCTCTTTTCCTATCTGATATATCATCATCGTTCAGGTAAGAAAAGGTAACGATTGATAGTTGAGGCCCGTTTTGATAAATAGTTGGTGATAGTTCAGGTAAGAAACTTGCACACCTAGTAGTTAAGATCTGAAACTCAAAAAATTGAGATACTTTTGATGTGGTTTTGACTCTTTTGTATTTTATTGTTGTGTAATTGGATCTATGTAATGCCCCTCTAGCAAGTAAAATCTTCTCACCTTTTTGAGTTTTGGCATGACCGGGAAATAATTTCCATTATTAGGACATCTTCTGGTGTTCTGCTGATGAAAATATGTTTCACTAAAAGGGGAAATTGCTTGTGGGCTTATGGGGTGCTGTCATTTTTCTTTACAACTATTTTAGCTCTTACTCCATATCACTTCCTTCAAGCAGCAATTACACATTGTTATTAGTCTTTGATACTCGAAAAGATTTTATTGAAGCACTATCTATTTGCCATAAATACTTTTTTGGAAGTTATTTTTCACTCACAAATCGACCACTCACTTGAAAATCAGTGTGTAAGCCACGGATTACCCTGGAAAGCATTTTTTCATGGAAAACATTTCTCTTCATCCCAATTCCCAAAGGACATGTCTTTCTGGTATCCCACGCTGTTCTGGTATAGCCACTTCATTTGCGTTTGGTGTGGAAGAAAATGTTTTTATGAAAGAATATTTTTCTTGGGGAATCTTTTTCTGTTTAAGTAAAAGTTGAATCCTTCAAGTTGTAGGACAAGATATAAAGATAGTGTTTGATTGGCAAAATCTGAGTACAAGTGCTGGTTGAAGTAAAGTGATATGAAAAGGAACGGGATGTTTGTCAAAGAAAATTAATTCTCATTTTTGGTGCAAAATATTTTGCCAGTGTAACGTTTTTCACAATTTTGGGTAACCAAATTCTGGAAAATAGTTTCCTCATGGAATACATTTTCAAAGAAAAATATCTCCTCCATACTGAGCACTGAAAACTGAAACATGATTTTGGTACACTTTGGACATTTTACTGATGAATTTATCTTTATCTTTTAGCTTAATGAGCTGATGTTCTTGAAGTGTGTTTTTGTAGTTAGAATTTACTTATATTATATTTTAAGTTAATTTTCGTCATTATGCTTTTTAAATTGTGTTGATTATGATTACTATTGTATTTTGACTAGGAAGAGGACTTGAAGAGCTTCCGCCAGTGGGGAAGCAAAACCCCTGGACACCCTGAAAACTTTGAGACACCTGGTGTTGAAGTCACCACTGGTTAGTGCACTTTTTTATATGTCCGTGTACGTTAATTAGATTTCTATCTGGTGGTGGATTACGTATATTTGGGTACGTGGCTTGTCATCGAGAGTTGTATAACTGATTATGATTTTTATTTTCGTGCGGTTAGGGCCTCTTGGACAAGGGATTGCCAATGCCGTTGGCTTGGCCCTCTCAGAGAAGCACTTGGCTGCTCGTTTCAATAAGCCTGGCGCTGAGATTGTAGACCACTACACGTGGGTCTCCCCACTCTCTCTCTCTCTTTTCCTTTTGAATGCCATAAACAATTGTATCACTTAATGCAGCCTGTTTTGTTTGTCTAATGGCACCGGTGATCATGCAGATATTGTATTCTCGGTGATGGTTGCCAGATGGAGGGTATTTCACAAGAAGCGGCTTCTCTTGCTGGACACTGGGGGCTCGGAAAGCTGATTGCTTTCTATGATGACAACCACATCTCAATTGATGGGGACACAGAAATCGCTTTCACTGAGGATGTTGGTGCCCGTTTTGAGGCTCTTGGTTGGCATGTAATCTGGGTGAAGAACGGTAACACTGGTTATGATGAGATTCGTGCTGCCATTAAGGAAGCAAAAGCAGTCACAGACAAACCCACTATGATCAAGGTATTTTACACACTGCTTCTTTTTGTTAGGTACTAGGAGGTGATCCTGGGAAAGTTGTATTACGGTTGAGTTATTGTATAGACTTTACTGCATCTTTTGGCCCTTGTTTCTTATTGATAACTTTATATTTCATTTTTGCAACCCATTTCCTTTATTTTTGTTTTCTCAATCAGGATGCATGGTTAATTCATTTTAGTAATGTTATTATAAGGTTCCTTCAGAGATATTCAGTTCATATCATTTATCATTAGGTTTACGGAACCTTCCTCCTTTCAGGTAACTACAACCATTGGTTTTGGCTCACCCAACAAGGCAAATAGTTACAGTGTACATGGAAGCGCACTTGGAGCTAAGGAAGTAGAGGCCACGAGGCAGAACTTGGGATGGCCTTATGAGCCTTTCCATGTGCCTGAAGATGTCAAGAGGTACTATTCCGTTCCCGTTTTCCAGATTCATTTGAACATTACTGGTAACTTACTAATAACTATTGGTGCTACTTCTTGCAGCCACTGGAGCCGTCATGTTCCCGAGGGTGCTGCTCTTGAAGCTGGATGGAATACCAAGTTTGCTGAATATGAGAAGAAGTACCCAGAGGAAGCTGCAGATCTCAAATCCATCATCACTGGTGAACTACCTGCTGGCTGGGAGAAAGCTCTTCCTGTAAGTAGTCAATTTCATTGTTCTCTCTCCTATTGAAAAGCTGACTTCAGCTGCTTTTGGTTTGCACTATCTTTATGTTGATTTCTTAGCTTTTGGGTGGAGTTTTTATACCTTGCCTCCTAATATAGACAAGAGTTTGTTTCATTTGTACTCCTGTTCTTTTATCTTCCCTGATTTGGGGAAATCACATTTCCCCAGCAAATCAATTATTTTGCATCACAGTTCCCCAGCAGGCTACCGTCTAACGACCCCCTTGTTGTGTTAAGTCATACTTTACTATCTAATCGTTCTACCTGAATTGATACTCGTCTAGTTCCACAACATGTAAATAAATCTATACTGATTTAGTTATTTGCTTGCTTTCTTAATCTCAGACCTACACACCTGAAAGTCCAGCAGATGCCACCAGAAACCTGTCCCAACAAAACCTGAATGCTCTTGCCAAGGTTCTTCCTGGTTTCCTCGGTGGTAGTGCTGATCTTGCCTCATCAAACATGACCCTCATGAAAATGTTTGGCGATTTCCAAAAGAACACCCCAGAGGAGCGAAATTTAAGGTTTGGTGTTCGTGAACATGGTATGGGAGCCATTTGTAATGGAATTGCTCTGCACAGCCCCGGCTTAATTCCCTACTGTGCCACTTTCTTTGTTTTTACTGATTACATGAGAGCAGCCATTAGAATTTCAGCTTTGTCTGAATCGCGTGTTATCTATGTTATGACCCACGATTCAATTGGGCTTGGAGAAGATGGACCTACACATCAGCCCATTGAGCACTTGGCAAGTTTCCGTGCAATGCCCAATGTTCTGATGCTCCGTCCAGCAGATGGTAATGAGACAGCTGGTGCTTATAAGGTGGCCATCCTCAAGAGTAAGACACCATCAATCCTGGCCCTTTCTCGACAAAAGTTGCCCCAACTTGCTGGAACTTCTATTGAAGGAACAGCAAAGGGTGGCTACGTTACATCAGACAACTCTTCAGGCAACAATCCTGATGTCATTTTGATTGGTACCGGGTCAGAGCTGGAAATTGCTGTCAAGGCTGCTGATGAACTCAGAAAGGAAGGAAAGGCGGTGAGAGTTGTCTCCCTCGTTTCTTGGGAGCTTTTCGATGAGCAATCAGCGGAGTACAAGGAAAGTGTTCTTCCAGCAGCTGTTACTGCTAGAGTTAGCATTGAAGCTGGATCCACATTTGGGTGGGAGAAGATCGTCGGATCCAAAGGGAAGGCCATTGGAATTGACAGATTCGGTGCCAGTGCCCCTGCTGGAAAAATATACAAGGAGTATGGAATTACAGCAGAGGCTGTAATAGCTGCAGCTAAACAAGTCTCTTAAGCTCTTATTACTTGCCCTTGGTTACTGGTGTCTACCAAAGTTGTTTTGTTTTGATTCTGAGATCGGAGACAATGGTTGTAACCGATACCAAGTGGACTCGGCAGTTAATCGTTGCCTGAGTATTTTCAATAAAGATAATTTCTTCATCTGCGTTTCGTTTTCTTCAGTTTGAACAGCGGGGTGGCCGGAATGATCTCAAGATGAGGATAGAAATAGGCCTTTATGGATGGCTCCTGACCAAGTACACTTAAAAATGTATCTTTGAGTTTGTAATTTTTATTTGGTCGAGTGATAACGAGGTCCAATTTTCAATTGGAATTTCATGTATTCTGGTAACACATGGCTTTCTTTGTCTTCACTATAGTTATCCTTTTGCGGCCATCTATTCCAAAGCAATTGGATCTTTTGGCAGCATCGATGACAAAGTCTGCAACTGATGGAAGTAAATATACCGCTAAACTGTATTTTGTTTCTACAAGCTTTTCTGCTGAAGTTTAAATGGTTGAGAAGTTTTAATCACTAGTGATAATTTTAACTGGTCATAAAACTGATCTGCTGATCAGGAATTGAATAACTGTATTTCTCTTTCATTAGCTTTTGGTTCTAAGCCATGGAAATCTAATCTTCAAAGCAAAAAAGTGAGTCCTTCTAGGCTGAATGAGTTTTCTTTATCCATAATTAAATGTTGCAGGTTCAAGTTCCAATAAGATTATGGAGTCATTTCTTCATCCTTAATTGAATGTTTCAAGTTTGTTTTTTAGAAATTGAGACATTTCTGATGGTAAGTAGTACTATTTTTTCCCCTTTAGTGGATATTACTATTACCTAACGTGAATTTGAATAATCGAGTTTAGAGTCGTCAAAATGGACTTGGCCCTTGAAACCGACCCAACCCACCACGCTATAACGGTTGGATTGTGATTTTTGAGTTCATTTAAAATCGCGGCTTATAAACTCAGCCCAAGTCAGCCTGTTGGTCCTTGAGACTTGATTGAGGCTGGTTTGGGCTGGCTCGTGGGTCAAAATACTATTTAATTTAAATTAAAAATATGTGAATATTGTAAAAGAAAAAGTAATAATTAAGAATAGTAGTTATTGATTAAGTTTAATATCCTACATAATGTGTAACTTATTAAGTGTTAAACATTAATCATCAAGTATTGATATTTCATTTGTTATTGTTATTCAATTTAAACTTAAAATTAAAGGAAATTGTAAGCAAAAAGAATTAAAAATATAAATAGTGATTACTCAATAAATTTTACCTAGTTATCTTATATAAAATTTTACTAATTTAGCATTCAATAGAGAATATTAAAATTTTTAATGATAAATATAAAAATTGCATCCATCATGAAACGTTCAAACACTTGTTACAGCTACTCGAAATTTATTGCACAACATTACCCAAATTCAAAGCGATAATATTTTTAAGTGAATTTTAAATATTATTAATTTTTGATATATAAATTTTTGATATTGTTCAACTTACTAAATTTGCATATGAATTTAGATGAACGTTGATGTAATGAATTCAAATATGTTTGACAATGTATTAGTGGCGAAATATTATAAACCATCGTAGAATTATGTACTTTATATAATAGTATGTTAGAAGTGCGAATGTATTACCATATCTATTAGTTCAAATTGAAAAAGAAAATCTGACAAAAAATTGATAAAAATAAAGGGCTAGCCCGCCCCAACCCGCGATCCTATTAGGGATGGGTTGGGCCATATATTTTAAGGCCCTTTAAGGTGAAGGGGCGGCCCGTCCTAACCCATCAAATTCATTGGCCCGTGAGGCTTGGACCGGGTTGGGTTGGGCCAGCCCATTTTGACAACTATAGTTGAGTTAATGAGTTTCAGATAAAAAATTTGTGTGGGCCCTGTAAAAAGGTTTGAGGATGGGTGATTTGTCTCCATCCAAGTTATGTGGTGGTTGAAACTTTTGATTGCTCATAAATCCAGGGGTGTTCACGATTTAGTTAAAAATCAAATCGAATCGTGAATCAAATCAAACCAATTAAAAAAATCGATATTTGGTTTGGTTTTAAATTTTAAAAATCGATACTTATGTGGTTTGGTTTTGATTTTACTCTAAAATAACCGACAAAATAACCAAATCGAACCGATAAAAATTATATATATATATATTATTCATGAATAAAAAATAAAGATTTGTTACATTTTAAATTTTAATCATGAATTTAACTTTAATCATAATACTTTTAGTCATATGTCTTCATCTAGTTGACAGTACGTTATGAGATTCTAAATGATTTTCGCACTTTGAATAATAAATGTTACTAATTATGAAAATTATCTTGTTGTCTATGGGATTTTACAGGTGAGTTTCATTGGACTATAGATAATCACTATTTTTGAGCTTTCTTTTTGATTTCTATTGAGCAAAAAAAATTTATGTGTTCACCTTTTGGGGGTTTATTATATCGTTCTCTTATATATAGTTTCTAAATAATTTTTGTAAACGCATTCATATGGTGTTGTTCGTGGCTTTGCCTAAGTATAATACTAAATTGACATCTTAGTTTCAAGATTAGGGCACAATACTATGTTTGATTGGATTTTTTTTTTAAAATTTCAAGTTTTATCATTAGTTAAAGTTAAAAATCGAAAAAACCAAAAAATTAAAAAACCCGAACCAAACCGAACTAAACTGACAAGAACCAAACCGACGGTTATTTTTTTATGTTGGTTTGATTTGGTTTTTGAAATTTAAAAATCGACCAAGTTGGTTTGGTTATGATTTTGACCAATTACCGTCCCAAACCGACCCATGAACACCCCTACTTATGATTGTTGAAATTATGACTTTAAACTTTCCTATCCACAATGTCTCCTTCCACTTTTTGATTGACAATTACTCTCTCCGTTTCAAATTATCCGTCTCAAATTTTCTAATTTGATTTCTCATTTTACTTGTCTTTTTTCATTAATTAAGACAAGACAATTTTTTTCTCCATTATACCCTTAGTAATTGATTACTCCTTGTTATTAGCATTTAATTATCAAATCTTGAAAAATGTTGTAAAGACTTTGGTAATCCTATAATCCTAATTATCCATGCAAAAATTGTTTTGGTATCAGCCATATAATAACTCTATCAATATTGAAACTAACAACATGACACAATTAATAGGAGTAAAATGGTAATATTATATTACCAATCATTATTTTTTAATAGCAATGTCATCTTAATTTGGGATGAATAATTTGGGACGGAGGAAGTGTGTGAAAGTTATAGGTTCTTAGGTCTATTTTTGTCCACTGATTTTTTTTTTCCGAACTACCACCAAGTTGTTGAAGATGGTCCCCCTCGATTGGAATAAAATGTTTTGGAGCTTTAGCATATTCTCCCTTTCTAATTGTTCGATTAAAATAATGTTTGGATGACTGAAGTTGGTATTGAATTATCTTGTGATCTCCATTTGCTTTAATCATCTAGATCTCACCTACCCCCTAAAATTCTTGACAAGTTCTGTTCATTTTATGTCATCAGAACATGAAATTTAGGAATTGTAATTTGCGATTTTTAATTTTAGCATAATATTTGTGACTGATCATAATTTTCTATTATAAGTTGTGTATCATGGGAGGAAGATTTATATAACGTTTGGATATGTTGGGTGTGTTTGGTATGAGGAAAATATTTTTCAGAAAATGTTTATCAATTTTTTCATGTTTGGTTGGCTTAATTGTTTTGGAAAATATTTTTTCAAATCAACTTATTTTTCTCAAATATAAGGAAAATGACTTCCCTTCAAAAAGTAAGGAAAACATTTTCCAAAATTTCCTTTCAACCTTACTCATAAGTTGAAATGTTCATACAACTCTCAAAATCCCTCACCCCTACTCCGATCCCCAATCCCTCACCCCCACCCCACCCCATTCAAAATAAATATTTTAAATTTTTTTCTTACCTCATCCCCTACCCAAAATCCAAACACGTAACCTCCTTCCCCCCACCCTCCCCTATCTAAATTTTTTTTTTAAATACAAACTTTTCTTACCCCCCCTTCGCCCAACCCCAACCAATTCCCTCCCCTTCCCTCAATTCTGCTCATATTCATGATGTTAGTGTTGTTTTACCTCTTTCTTTGGATTCTATTAGTGTGGTTCGCGAGTTCATGGATGCATTCCCTACAAATTTGCATGGTATGCCACCAGATTATTATATTTACTTTTCCATTAAAGTCGAATCAGGCACCAAGCCTATTTCTGTTTTTATTTATAAGATGTCCCCTGTCGAGTTGAAGAAATTGGAAGATCAGTTGCAGGAGTTGTTGGATAAGTGATTTATCTGACCTAATGTATCACCTTGGGGTGCGCCTATCTTGTTTGTGAAGAAAAATAATAGGTCTATGCATATGTGTATTGATTATCGGTAGTTGAATAAGGTAATGACTAAGAATAAGGATCCTGTTCCTCGTATCAGCTTCAGGGTGTTGCGGTGTTTTCAAAGATTGATTTGAGATTCGGGTATCACCAGTTGAGGATTAGGGCTTCAAATATCCTGACGATATCTTGTCAGACTCGATATGGTTATTATGAGTTCTTGGTCATAACCTTTGGGTTGAAAAATGCTCTAGCTACGTTCATGGAGTTGAAGGATTGGGCATTTCGATCGTATCTTGAATCATTTGTTATTGCATTCATAGATTATATCTTGGTTTATTCCAAGAGCGAGGACGATTATGTGGAGCATCTGTGGATTGTGCTTCAGAGATTGAGGGATGAGAAGTTGTATGCTAAGTTCTCCAAGTATGAGTTTTGGTTAGAGTCTTGTCTCTTTCTTGGGTTATGTGGTGACTAAGGATGGTATTATGGTTGATCAAGTCAAGATTACAACGGTTCTTGATTGATCTAGGCCTACTTTTGATTTGGAGTTTTGTTGGCTTGGTAGGTTACCATCATTATTTTGTTGAGGGTTTCTTATCTATTGCAGCTCCGGTGATCAGGTTGACTGAGAAAAAGATCTTTTTTAGTGGTTTGATGCTTATGAGGCAAGCTGTCAAAAGCTCAAGGATTTGTTGACATCAACTCCTATCTTGACTTCACCCAAGGAGGGCGGGGTTTTACTGTCTTTTGTGATACTTCAAATGTTGGGTTAAATATTTTGTTGATACAGGAGGGTAAGGTGATTGCATATGCTTCTCGTTAGTTGAGACCCCATGAGAAGAATTACCCTACCCATGATTTGGAGTTTTGTGCGGTTGTTTTTTCTTTAAAGTTGTAGAGGCACTACTTGTATAGAGTCCATTGTAAGATCTTCTCTGATCATTGTATCCTTCAATATTTCTTCACCCAGTGAAATCTTAATATGAGGCAGCATCGAATGTTTGAGCTGCTTAAGGATTATAATTTGACCATTCTCTATTATCCGGGCAAGGCTAATGTGGTTGCGGATGCCATGAGCCAGAAGTCGACTAGCACGGGTAGCTTGGAGCATCTTTTGACCCAAGAGAGGCCTTTGGCCATAGAGGTTCAGTCTTTGGCTAACCAAATGGTTAGGCTTGATGTTTGGACAGTTGGGCATATTTTGGCATTCATGGAGGCTAGGTCTTCTTTGATGAAGTAGATTTAAGCTCATCAGTTTGATGATGTTGGTTTGAGATTGATTTGGGATAAGGTGATGAATGGTGAGGCTAAGGAATCCCCCTTTATTTAGATGGCATTTTGAAGATTGAAGTTCGAGTTTGTGTACCAAGAGTAGGTGATCGGATTAGATTGATTTTAAAAGAGGCCCATTGTTCTAAGTATTCCATCAATCTGGGAATGACTAAGATGTATCATGATTTGAGACAACATTATTGGTAGGGTGGTATGAGGATGGATGTAGTGGACTTTGTAGCTCGTTGCCTGTGTTGCTAGCAGATAAAGGCTGAGCATTTGAGACCTGGTGGTTTGCTTCAGAGGTTACCCATTCTCAAATAAAAATGGGAATGGATCACTATAGATCGTATGACTGGGTTGCCTCATACTTTTCATACTTTTGATCATGTTTGGTTCGTCATGGATTGATTGATCAAATTTGCTCATTTCATTCTGGTTTAGGTTTTATTCAGTGCTGAGAGGTTGGCCCATATCTATATTTGTGAGATAGTGCGTCTTCATGGTGTGCTAATGTCTATTTTATCTGGTTAAGGTTCAGTGTTAACATTTCATTTTTTGAAGATATTTCAGGAGGAGTTAGGGTACTCGGGTTTATTTGGGTGCAATATTTCACTCCCAGACTAATGGGCAATCTAAGTGAAATTCAAGTTTTGGAAGATATGCTCTGCGCGTGTGTGATAAACTTTGGCGGTCAGTGGGAGCGAAATCTAACTTTGGCGGAGTTTGTATATAATAATAGCTATCATTCCAATATTGATATGGCTCCTTTTGAGGCTTTATATGAGAGGCATTGTCGCTCTCCAGTTGGTTGGTTTGAGGTTTTTGATATTAGACCTCAAGGTACGGTCTTACATTGTGAGTCCACAGATAGAGTTCTAGTTATCTAGGATAGACTCCAAGTGGCTCAAAGGAGGAAGAAGTGTTATGCTGATCTTTGACTTCGTACCTTGAAATTTAGTGTTGGTGATTGTGTTTTTCTTCGAGTTTCGCCCATGAAGGGCGTGATGAGGTTCAAGAAAAGGGGCAAGCTTAGTCTCAAATATATTGGTCCATTTGAGATTGTTCGAACTATTGGTGATGTAGCTTATGAGTTGGCTTTGCCCCAGGTTTATCAGGTTTTCACCCAGATTTTCATGTTTCCATACGTCGTCATTACATTCTAGATAAGTCTTATGTCATTCGTTGGGATGTAGTTAAGTTAGTTGAGAGGTTGACTTTTGTTGAGGAGCCAGTTTCCATCCTAGCTAAAGATGTCAGGCGGCTGCGTTCTAGAGTTAATCCAGTGGTTAAGGTCCAGTAGAATCATCGACCTGTAGATGAGGCTACATAGGAGGTCGAGTCTGATATACGTATTAGCTATCCTAGCTTTCCGCGAGTTCAGTTTTTTTTCTGTTGCCTTTAGTTCGAGGACAAACTAGATTTTTAGTAGTGGATAATGTAACAACTTGATTTTTGATGATTCATGCAAAATAATTGATTTTGTGTGATTTGACCATTTAACCTCTCCCCGTGGTTGCTTTTTGGCATTTCTGAGGTGTGAGGATGATCGTCAGATGAAGATACAAATTGCACCAATAGATCTAGAACGTCGATTTTTATTGGTAACATAGTTGGTATGGTTTCATGGCTATTAAATCACATTTCGACTCTCGATTTGAAAAGTTGTGAAATTGAGTTTCTAGGACCAACTTTATGAAAACGTCATTCTTTCAAAAATTTGATATCGTCGTTGAGTATGTAGCATCGAATTTGTTAGGGTATTATAGTTCGTTTGAATTTATAAGATTTTGGATGAATCCCGAGGGATCTGCAAAGATGGTGCATCCGCGTTAGCGATCAGCCAGTCGCATACGCAATTCAGTTGATTAGCCCCAAGTGTCACGAATGCGACATCTCCGTCGTGATCACGAGTCTCGCGTATGTGATAAAGTGTTTCAATCGCAATACCTACCATCATGCTAGGTACCGCATACGCGAAACTGTCGCATATGCGATGCCTGGGTCCTTTAAATACCCATGTCTCGCCATTTTTCACCACTTTTGATGGGTTTCACATTTTTGAGCAATTTTTTCTATTTCTAAGCTTGGTTAATGTTGATAACACCTATTTCAACTATTTTTTTAATGTTTATTAGTTAAATATTGTTTTAATGTGGATTTAAAAGAGAAATTTGGGGATTTTGGTCCAGAAGGCCTAAAAATTATATTTCTTTGATTTAAACCCCGCTTTTTAGACTGTTTTCACTTGAATGAGTTTCTAATCTTATAATTATCACTTTTTTCTCGATTTTATCATCAAAACAACTTCAAATTCTTGATTTCAAAATAATGTTTTAGGGATTTTATCGATAAAGCTTGAAAATGGGTTTTTCTTGATTTGAACCTCATTTTAAACTTTTTTTCGCTTGGGTTTTCAAATTGATACTCCTTTGTGTATGGGAAACATGTTTTAAAAATAAAATTATGATTTTATCCTTTTTTTGGAAACCCATTTTGGGGTCCGTTTTGACCCCTACTAAAGATAAGTAACATGGGTATTGTTGGATTTCTTTTGATGCGTGAATTCTATATTTATATGTTTTAGTTGATTCTAGGTTTTTTCGCGAAGGGGAAGCTTCGGATTGAAGTCCTTTTGGACTGATTTTCAACATTTGAGGTAAGATATGACTTAGCTTTCTTCAGACTAGACTGGGTAGTTATGTTGATACAAAATTATGTTAAGAATGTGGGAACTAATCATTAAAATGGCTATAATTATCGTGTTGTGCCCGTGTGAGGGACAATATATGTATTGATGTATTTGGTGATTTTGAAACAGTATTTGCTATGTGTGACTATATGGGGTCCGATATGATATTATTGGCCCTATATACTTGAATTTTGTAGTATCATGTTTAATGAAAAAGCCTAATGTGGTACTAATGGTGTATTTTAATGTATTTCACTCTATTGACATATGGTTTATGTTGAATTTTCATGGATGGTTGGAAATATTGAGTGGGTCATTGGCTCACTTGGTTGGATATAAAAATTCTCATTTTGGTTGGTTGTGAGCATTATATCCTCATATTATGTACATTTATGAAACATTGATACCATCGTGAAAATTCTGAAAACATTAGCTTTTTCTAACAGAAAATATGACATTTTTAAAACCCCTCTACTGAAGGATGTGCCAAAGAGGAAATATGGACATTGTATTGGATATGGATTTCATATGGGTTGACGAACCCCTCATGGGTCCTACATCAGGAAGCTTTAGCTCCGTAGGTGTATACGGAGGTTGTGAGATGACTTCGTGCATCATCATCACCATCTTCATTGCATATGTACTTATGTTGTGTTATGTCTGTGTTGTGTTATCTTCCTTGATGTGATTACCTGTTTTTAAGTATACTCTTCCCCATACTTGTATGTGTAATATCTGAATACATGTATTTTCTTTGTTGTGTTTACTTGTTATATATATATGTGATTAATATAGAACGGTTAGTGGAGACAGTGTGAGCTACCGTTTGGGACATTTTCTAATTGCAGGTGACTTACCTATATTATGTATTTTATATGCTTTATATTTTACTTTACTCAGCCGGCCTATGATACTTATTGAGTACAAGTTGACTATACTCACCCCTACTATGCTCTTTTGGTGCAGATCATGATTCGAGTGCTCCTCATGGCGGTTGATTCGAGTGACTTGTGGAGCTATTCGAGGTAGTGGCTGGATTCTTTCATCCAGAGTTGACTACTACCTTTTTCTTGTATAGACTATGTATTTATTTTGTTCAGAGACAGAGTTATTCCTATTTTGGTTATCTTATATATTTGATCTCGAGTTGTACTAGTTATGTTCTTACGCTGTGAACCAGATTTTAGGATTTGGTATGACATCTCGATTATGTTTCTCCGCATTTATTACAAATTGTATGTTCGACTTCATTCTAGAAGCCTTGTCTTGGGTTTTAGGGCTATTTCCCTTTTTATATCAATTTGGTTGATGGGATTACTTGTCAAAGCTTGCCGTGACAAGTGCTATCACAACCCTTGGTTTTCGAGTCGTAACAAAAACACTCTTTATGTACCGTATTGACACCCAATTTAACTCTCCGTTCTTAAAATTAACGTATTTCGGCTTCTTGATCAGTAAAGGACAATGAATAGAATTTTTGCACCTTTTTTTTACAATTGTTGACAAATTATTAATAATTGTTCTTATTTTAGAATTTTATTAATTTATTATCACATTTTTCACTTTTCATAATTTATTCATAATTCTCCATATATTAGAATTTTAATCAATTTATTATCTTATTAATATTTTTCACAATCATCTGCTCACGCACACAACATGACATCATATTTTTTATAATCTACAATGCATTCACATTTTGAAGTTAGTTATATTTTCAATTTTTTTATAATTTTTTTGTAGTTAGATATCAATATCTATAATTTGTATATTATTTAATACAATCCGCAAGTGATAAGTCGAATCAATAATAATTCAATCAAGTCAAGGTCTTGTCACATTTAACAAGACTACACAATGTCTTTGTCCTTTGAATAATATCTTTACATATTTATTAAAAAGATGAAAAAAATCATTGGACAATAATTTGTGGTCTAAATCATACTTCAAGGGGACAAGAGGGTTTAGTGTTTTATTTTTTGGATAAAAAGAGGGGTCCTTTTGTATTATAAATGGAGGAAAGGGATTTTAGTTGTTGATACAGACAAAGACACACGCAAAAAATTAGATTTCACTCTCATAAACTCACGCCTAAATCATTCATTTCCTTTTTTCCTCTCTCTATTTTGTCCTTCACTGTGGCAGCCCCACCGCCACTGCTCCTTCTCTAGCGAAGCTATTTTGGAGTACATCAACACCACCACAAAACTATTATTAAATGACCCCTCTTCCCTTTTTCCTCTCCCTTCTTGTCTCTCCTTCTCTCCTCTATTCCTTCACCGTCACTGGCTCACCGAAAGTGTTAACCGACGAGCTCCAATGCACCACTGTCGTTGTTGTTTGTCCCTCTTCCCCTTTCTCTTTTTGCCATATTTTTTTCAAAATTGCCAGATCTGGCCATTTTCATGCTTCTCCAGCATTGCTTTGACATTTACCATGAAAGCAATGTCTCCCCCTCTGTCAAGACTCAAGTCGAGGCCTTCCAAACCATGAAGAACCGGGCACTCTTCTAAATCTGGTAATCATGCACAATATTCATATAGTATAAGAAAATTTGCGAAAAATAATACATGACGAAACCATGGCCAATCTCATAATCTTGAACAATTTAAAAAGGAAAATTTTGAATATTCTAAACATGTGACAACCGTCTGCGAAATCTCTAACATTACATTAGCCATCATACGTCTACGACAAATCTGGGACAAGGCCCCCAGTAGAACATAAAAAAGAAAGAAACAATAATATCTGAAAACTGGCCTTTCGAAAGAGAGAAGGCTCGCTAACTGCAACTTCTAACACACATTGATCTACTGCTATATGAGACCGTGGAACTATGCCTCAACTTTTTAGTCTTGAGAGGGGGAATTAGAAGATAGAACATGGGGATAGATAGAGTAAGGTTCTTATTCTTTTACAAAATAAGAAATCTAAATTAGCGGCTAGGATAGGGATATACCTAGAATCCTTGATTGGTTCATTACTGGATGAAATATAAATGAGTTTAGCTTAGTTCTCACATCCCTGATCAACGATGTAGTTGTGGTTCTAAGTTAGATAGGTGATTAGAGGCTTGAGAGACCATGATCATAATAGTAATCCCATGAAATAACTATAAAGATAAGAAATCTAATGAATGAAGTTCAGTAGCATTGTATGATTGTTTAGACTGCTTTAACCACAGGTTTTCATCTGTTGATTGTCCAAAGTCTTTACTTTCCTGCATTATTTTACTTTACTTTTAGTTTATATATGCTCAAACTCTTTTTATTACGATTGTACTGATTAATCTAGATAGTTAAACTTGAATTGAATAGTTGTTAAAATAAGTCTATAAGGGATCGATATTTTGCTCTATGTAAGGCCATTGTATTACTCGGTGAGACCATGTACACTTGTGTGTGTGCTTGGCGCAATAAGTTTTTGGCGCCGTTGTTGGGGACTTGTAAATTGGCAACTATTTTTGCTTTAGTTTTACTTTTTAGATATTTTTGGGGCTTTACTCTTGGGCTTTGTATTGAATTTGCACGAAACAGGTTTATAGAGTAGTAGGATAGCAAGGGATAGGGAATTCATTGAACCAAGCCCCAAACCCAAGTAATGCTTTCATCAACGGAGGAGAGAAGCAATCCTTCTCCCTCATATCTCACAATTTCAAGAGGAACAAGACAATCCTTCTATAATGGATGACGATCAACCAGCTTGCAGGATAATTCGCGAAGTAGCAATCCCACTTTAGATAAATCTGACCTCCCTTTTTCAGAAATCAACTGCTGGGGGTAATTTTGAGCTGAACAGAATATAATGCAGTTTTTGATCAGTAGTGGACAATCCACGGGGCTTTCACATGAAGATCCACAAGTCCATATACAGAACTTTCTGGAGATTAGTGACACATTCATCCCTATGGGTGTGTCAACTAATTATGTTAGGCTGACACTATTCCCCTTTTCACTATTGGGGGAAGTGAAAAAGTGGTTGAATGCTGAGCTAGCTAGTTTAATCACAACACGGGATGACTTAGCCCAGAAATTTCTCATCCGATTTATCCTATTTGGCAAGGCTGCAAGGCTTCGTGTTGAGATTATATGCTTCAAATAGAACGCAGATGAGAATTTATATCATGCTTGGGAGCAGTTCAAAGCTCTTCTTCGAGACTGGTCACACCATTAACAGTCCAACGAGATATTAGCTCACACTTTTGTTGAGGCACTTGACCATAACATAAAAATTTTTCTACATTCAACTATAGGTGGTCAAGCTTTGGAATTGACGTATGATGAGCTATATACCTTGGTGAACCGAATTGCATAAGTAAATCCTGAGTGGCATTCTATCTCAAGAAATGCTACAAAGAAGGTTGTAGGTGTGCTAGAGGTGGAATAATTTACTGCTATATCCGCTTAGATTGCTGTATTGAAGAATCAGTTAACAAATCAATTCAGCAATATGAAATTAGGGGTTACACAACCTACAATAACAATTAACATAATTCAGCAGACAAGTACTTGGTGCGTGGTTTGTGGTAATAGTGTCCATTCTGCAAATATGTGTGATACCAATCCAGAGTCAATGATAATTGTGGGCAATGTTTAGAGGCCTAATTATGGGAATGCCTACAATCTAAAGTGTCAGACTCAACCACCAAATCAACAATAGAATGCCTAACAACAGCAGTTTCAGCTACAACAGGTCCATGGAAATCAAACCATAACCTAAAGCAATAATGTCAAAGAGATGCTAAAGTAAATAATGGCCACTCAGGCATAATTGGCTTTAAATATAAAGAACCAGCAAGCGGCAACAAGGAGTTTGGAGTTGCAGATAGGTTAGATAGCAGCAACACAGAATACTAGGCCTCAAGGTGGTTTGTCATATGATACTGAAAATTCTAAACAAGTAATGTCAATCACTTTGAGGAGTGGTAAAGTGCTTAATGAAGAACCTCCAAAGAAAACGAAGGAGGTAGATACTGATTTGGTTCCTAAACAGGTAGATGACCAAGCTGCTAAAAAATTGAGAAAGTTTGAGTACTCGAAAACCAAAGTTGCTGAATAGATGACGTAGAGACTACCACCACCGTTCCCATAGAGGTTGATACCGAAGGAGTATCCATGCTTCAAGAATTTTTTTGACACGTTTAGAGAGCTTTACATTAACCTTCCTCTATTAGATATTTTGCAGGGAATTCCCAAGTATGCTAAGTACTTGAAGAATGTGGTAACTAATAAGGTTAAGCTACAGGATGTTGAGACAGTATCACTCATTGAGGAATATAGCTCTGTGGTGACACAGAAGATGCCCTAAATGGTCAAAGACCGTAAGAAGTTACTCTCTCCATTTAAATTGGGAATAGTAAGGTGGTACACACACTTAGTGACTTAGGGGAAAAAATCAATTTGATGCCCCTCTCCTTGTTCAACACTTTAGGCTTGGGGAAGTCAAGATCGAGCTCTATGTTACTGCAATTGGCAAATAAGACTATAGCCTGTCCTGAAGGAGTCATAGAGTTGTTCTTATCAAGGTGGGTAAGATTGTTATTACTGTTGACTTTATTATTTTAGATTTTTAGCCAGATGAAAAAGTGCTAGTCATCTTTGGACGTCCATTCTTAGTGATAGGAAGAGCATTGATGGATGTGCGAGAGGGTATGCTCACAATGAGGCTAGATAATGAAGAGAAAGTTTTTAAAGTGTACAAACCGCTAACACACTATCCTATTATAAAGATTTGTGTATGATTTCTGTGGTCGAAGGGGATAAGTATGGGGTGGTGGAGTCTATTCCATAAAAGACCTCTTTGGTCTTCCTCATGGAGTAGCCCAAGACACGACCACCCCATTCCAAAATGATACAAATTGATGAGCCTGAAAAGGCTATTATTGAGAAAGATATTGACACTAAATTAGGTGCTGCTTGGGAGGCAACCCAAGTTACGGTAGGTTTTATTTTTAGTATTTTTAGTTTTTACTTCACTAGTTTTTATTCTTACTAAGTTACAGATTGATGGAAAGTCTTAAGTACTAGAAAACCTAAGCTAAGGAGAATGGAAAAGACTGAGTGTGGGGTCCTCAGACCCCCTTGATGGATAAAGATGCTACTATCTAGGCCTTGATCCCTCAGAAGTATTTCTATCTCTACCTTTTAAAGTATACTTTAGGGACAACTCAGATTTTTAAGTGTGGGGTGGGGAAATTCAAAGTTTTAGGGGAATTTTAAAATATTTTGTGTTAGGAATAAGTGAGATATTCTAGTTGGTTCTATATTTGATTACATGATGCATGTATTTTGGTTGTAAAAAGCACGTTGATTGTGTGAATTACTACTTTTGAGACCCCTAGGCTTATGATTATGACTCTGGTACTTGTTGGCTTAATGTTGAATTTATGCTATTGTTTGGTTTAGAGTCTATAATTATCCTACTTGAGTTGATCAATTGCCATGTGTGATGTGAGGTTGTAGTATATTCTTTGTTGCATGTGCTGTCTAGAACTTGCCTGGTGTGTGTGCAAAGTGAAATAAAGAATGTGAGTTTTGGAGATGATATAGGCATTTCCTTGATAACCTTGTATTATACCCTCTTTTTGACCTACCTTTGTACATAATCCTAGTTAGCCCAATTGAGCTTTTAGCTTTTTCTTTGGCAGCCTCAGAGGTAAGCGAATCCCTTCTTTGATTGACTTTAATTAGATCCAAAGCTCCTAAGAGCTTTAATGAATAATTAATTTAGTTAAGAAATTGGAAAGTCAAGTAGGAGAAAGGTGAAATTGAGGCCCCAAGGTAATAGTTATTGGTGTGTAAAAATGGATGTGTCGTGGTTGGGTATTGAGGAATGAAAAATATTAAAATTTATTCAAATTGAATCAGTTGTACATTCAAAATACTCCCACCATAGTGTTTGTGAATGGGCTTAATTATATGAGAAAAAACAAAAGATATGGGTAGATAGAAGTGGTGAAAGTTGGTTGTTAGAGATTGGTCTTAATTGAAAAATGTGATGTATTAAAGTGCTTAGGGAAAATAGTTACTATTCTTGTCCAAAATAGTTCCTACCCATCTCTTAGCCTATATTACAGCCCATAAAGACCTTTTTGATCCTAAGCCTGAACATTCTGATATTAGTGGAGTACGACACTAAGGGCACGCCTATGGTTCATTGTGTGAAACTTATGAATTCCTTGTGAGAGTGCGAAATTTGATTCTTGTACCCATTTGGTTATAAAGTGCATCTATGTGAGTGATTAGGGGCTACTCTCTTGTTGTGAGGGTAAATATTTGATAATGGTTGGGTAAATTGTATGATATATTTGATTCAACAATTTGCATGAGTTTGGAAACTAGGTGAGTCAATTTTTGAGACTGGGATGTTTTGAAGTAGTATTATTTAGATTTATATTATGTTTATGACATGCTTAGTGTAGAAACTTGCATTCTATGTAGTCAATGAAGTACTATCTTGAGTGTCTTGCGTGTCGTAGAAGTGTAGAGTTACCTCAGCTTATGATTCTTATAGTTAAGAGTTGGTCGAGGATGAACAAGGCTTTAAGTATGCGGTGGTAGTCTGAGATGGTTTTATGCACTTTAGTGCTATTATCCTAGCTTATTTAGCCTCATTTTGAGGATAACTTGTGTGCTTAATGAGTATATAATGATATAACTAATCATCTAAGTGCTTAAGTATGCTATTACAATATTTAAAGGTGCTTTAAAGCAAGTTTGGATTTGAATTGATCATTTAGAGTTCAACCGAGAAAACTAGTGTTTCTAGCTTGAGCTAGGTGTTTGTCTAGTCTATCATGATGGATACTAATATGTTGAATGAATTACTAATGGTTTATATTGTATAATTATGTGTGTAACAACTTGTTTGTAGTGTTCAAAGTGCAAGTGAATTTAAGCCAAGAGTCAAAACTAAGTAAAGATCAAAGGGGATGAAACTAGTGATTAGCTTGTGTTTTTAGTTCACCATTATGGACTATTTGTTGTTTTAAGCTCTAATATGTGGTGTATGAATATAAATTATTCTTTTTTAGTTGATTATGATGATATATGGATGTTGAAAAATCTGTAAATCAAGGCAAAAAACCACCAAAAGTCTTTGGGTGGAAGGAGAAATGCACAAGGAGAGTTAAACCTCAAGTGGCAATTTCCAGTGAGCCTAAGCGAATTAGGGGCACCGCGGACCATTCTTTAATGGAGAGAGAAAAAATTCATGCCCCTTAGTCTAGTGGATATATCAAGTCAACGGGTGGCTTAGTCCCTAGGCCAAAGAAGCGTATCGCGTGGCTTAGTCCACACACAACAATATCATACTCCTTTAAATACATGACCTTGTACACTTTGTAATTACATTTGGACGTTTTTGAACTTGGGGAGGGGATTCTCAACACTTATTTTAGGGTTTATTTCTCTTTTATTTATCTTTTTAATAGATTTAATCATGAATTCACTGATTTAGATTACGGTTATGTCGATTAGTGGCTAAACACCCCCTTTCTGGGGTTAAAGCCAAGAACATGCTTACTTTTGCTTTTATTTGAGTTTGTTTGGATTGATTAGTATATTTTATTCTTTATTTATCCTTTTTATCAATATTTTTAGGATTCAAAACCCTTAGAATATATCAATTATCAACTTTGTGATCTCGAGAGGGTGAATTAGAAGATAGAACGTGGGGATAGATAGAGTAAGGTTCTTTTTCTTTTATAAAATAAGGAATTTGAATTAGTGACTAGAATAGGGATATAACTAGAAGCCTTGCTTGGTTCACTATGATATGATATATAAATATGTTTAGCTTAGTTCTCACATCCCCGCTCAACAATGTAATTGTGGGTCTAAGTTAGATAGGTGATTAGAGGCTTGAGAGACCATGATCATAATATCAACCCCGTGAATCAATGATAAAGATATGCAATCTAACTAATGAAGTTCAGTTGCATAGTATGATTGTTTGGTGTGCTTTAAACCCGAGTTTTCATCCATTGATTGTCCAAAGTCTTTGCTTTCCAACATTATTTTACTTTACTTTTAGTTTATAAATGCTCAAACCTTTTTTGTTATGATTGTATTAATTAATCTTGATAGTTAAACTTCAATTGAATAGTTGTTAAAACAAGTATCTGAGGGATTGATATTCGGCTTTTTCTAAGGATACTATATTACTTGGTTAGACCACGTACACTTGCGTGTGCACTTGGAAGCAATAGCTATGATAAGGAGGCAGGTATCCTTGATCAAATGGGAGCGTAGAGTCTAACTCAGTAGCATACCCTTAAAGGTAGCACCCATAGGAATAACTTAGGAGGAGAATAGTTGAAGCAAACACAAGTACAAAATTTAGTCAAAATAGAGGGACCTGGTCCCATCTTAGGTTAGTACCTATACTAGATGCTTAAGTAATTATAAAATGCTGTCTGAAAAGCCTTGTGTTTTTCCTTCTCTAAAGCCATCAATTTCGTTGAAAAATGAAGTGTCACACATATTTGGTTCAGACATGTCAGTTTAAAAAGAACACCTTTTAATGACATTAGTCACCTCTTAAACCTGTCAAATCAGATTTTTTCTCACTCTTTAACGAATCTTTTCTATCTTACTAAATCAACAATCTTCTCTAAACCAAACTGGTCCCTTTTCATCTCTCCAACTCTCAAAATCAAATGGTTGATAATTCTACTTCCTCAAATCCTGGTAATATTTCTGAAGTAGACAAAACCCCACAAAATCAAGCTGAAAATTTCCAATACTTTGATCCTTCAACAATAAAAGCCATAGAAAATATCATCTTGAGTCTCCAACAAGAAGCTGAGTAAACTTTAACCTCTGAGTCATCTATGAAAAATCCAGAACCCTTAATCGAGTCAGTCTCCATTGAACCCTTCTTAATCTTAGAAATTTATGCTCAGCCTATCATGATAGAGAATCCAAACCAAGGGTTTGGTATCCAATAGATCTAGAAATTTCTCAACTTGAGACTCCTTATTCTCTGGAAAATTCAAAACTACCTAAGAATTTCCAATTCCCTAGTTCATCTGAAAATTTCAAAAAAGCTGAACCCTCAGAAACTAAATAAGAACCTAATTCTCCTGCATCCTCAAATTCAAACCCTATTTTTAGTAAGTTATTTGGTGAAGAAAATCTAGTAAAAAGGGTTGATTTTTCCTATAATGTGAATTGGGTAGCTTAGAATTTACTACTGCTTGCATATGATATCGAGGAATACTCAGTTAGTGGAGAAAAATAGGAAATAAGTGATATGGGTGAAGTTAATAAAATTAAAGAACTGTTGTTATCTCCAAATGAGGAGAAACTGCCTCTGAGATGGTCTATGAAGAAACAAAGGGGTAGCAAAGAAAAAGAGAAAGTAGTGGACTTCGATAAAAAAGTGGCTAGATTCTATTCCACAAGAGGATCTGAAAAGAAATTGTTGAAAGATGCTATGTAGGTTATCAAGTCTTCCACCATGAAAATAAAAAGGCTCAGGAAGACTACTTTAGTAGAAGATAAAGAAAATATTGATATGGTAGAGCTTAAACGAAGGGAGGAAATTGTTTTAGCGGTTGTTGTTGCAAATGAAGAAAGAAGAAAGGAATTTTATATGGCTAAGAGGACCAGGTCCTCCGGCACAAAGTCCTATAGCCGTGCAGGAAAGGAGAAGAATCTTATAGCTATAAAAATAAAGAAAGTCTCTGAGGGACCTAGTCCCAAGAAGAGAAAAACTATAATTGAAAAGAAAGAGGCAAGTAGTGGGACCAAGAGAAGCAGAAAGGAGGAGGAAATGAAGGATGTGGCTAGAGAGCGAAGGAAGAAAATATTGATGACACAAAAGGTTCTGTCAGTAAGAACTTTTGATCCCATGATATATTAAAAGGCTTGAATGATAGAGCTAGTTAAGTAAGTTAGACACCAAGGTTTCCTACACTTATTTGAGGAATTAACTCCCATAGTGTTTGAGAATGAGGTTAGAGAATTTTATTACACCATGGAATTCTAAAAATATGGGCTAAGTTTGAATGCCCAAGTTCAAGAAAAGCCTATCAAACTAGATGAAGAAAATTAGGTAGGATCCTAGATGTACCTTTTGTAGGTGTGAGAACTATGGTAAAGCAACAACCTATAATTGAGTTTATGATTAATGTCTCAAAAGTGGGAGGAACCTAAATAGCTGCAGTGAAAAAGAAATTTTTAACTAGTGTGCTTTAGTTGGTATATGCGTTCATCAACAAGGTTCTACTACCAAGTTCTAATAAAAGAACCATAACATCAGTTGTTGGCCTGTTTTGATTGAATTCTTGAGTAAATTTGAACTGATTAGTCTGCCTGCTCTGACAATAGAGCATATGCACAAGATAAGTTTTTGAGAACTTTGGTATGATAGGAACCAAGGAAACTCTAGGTACAGTGAAGCAGATGTTCATCCTAACAACTGTAGTAAAATATGAGTGCGTAAAAGGCAAGGCTAGAACAGTGTCTCAAGTATCTGAGTTGCTGGATATTCAAGAAAAGTTAGGCAGGAAAATGGAGGAATTAATGATTAAGTTGGTTACTAAGGACATTGAGATAGTACACCTAAAATTACAGAATCAGAGGTTGTTTTCTGAGGGACCAGGTGCCACTGATGAAATTGTTACTGAAAATGCAAAACTCTACGAAAAAAGTGGCAGAATTGACTGGCGAAGTTCAAGGATTGAATGCTGAAGTGATGGTCCTCACCAAATAATTGTTGGATGCCCAAAGTGCTGAAAATGCAAGAATGGAGATGCTGCTTAAGTCCCTTTCCCCCAAACCTCTCTCTACCTAAGCCTTGTTATCCTTGTTCTTTCATCAATCCTGTGTTAGTCTTGAAGACAATTTATTTTATGTGTTATTTAGGTATGAGTGTACTGGTACTAACTTTTGTTTTGTAAATAAATGAATTCTAGTTGCGTGCCTCATTTGTTTTCTTTATTTTAAAGTTTTTCTTCATGTTAATATTGCCCCAATGGACATGAGTTAACTAACCTATGCTTATCTTTATTCTTGGCTTACTATTATTCCTTTTCAATGATGCCAAAAGAGGGAATACTGAATTCATGTGTTAAGGACCAGGTGTGTGTGTGTTTAAGGATTGCACTAATGATGTTAAAGAACAGGTACCAAGTATAACACATATGTGATAATGCGTTTAAGTTTGGAGGCACAGTGACAGGGGAAGCATGAAAATACACTAAATGACCAATGGTATATGATGACAAAGAGAAGTAATGGAAGCTTTATAGCAATTGACAATAAAGGACCAGGTCCCTAAGTTGTGGAAGCATGTGTTGCATGATAGGATGGACATTCATCTTCAGTAGTGGTAATTACACTTATTAAATAAGATGAATGAGTATTAATGCTCAAAGCTCTGTGGTTGGTTTGTCATCATCAAACAACAACAACAACAACAACAAACCCAGTGTATTCCTACATAGTGGGGTCGAGGAAGGGTAAGATGTACGCTTTCCATACCACTACAACCGAAGAAGTAGCAAGACTGTTTTCGATAGACCCCTGGCTCAAGACACAAGATAATAACCAAATTCGTAATAAAGCATAGAACAAGACGAGAAGACATAAATATGCCACCCATAATGAATAATAAACAAATAATAGTAAACAAATTTGAAATAAAGCATGCAACAAGGTGGAATAACAAGAATAATGCACCCACCAAGTAAAGCCCTACCCCAACGACCCCAAACTGGCACTAACCTTCTATCCTAATTTATGTCCTCCAGATCTTCCTATCTAGGTTCATATCCTCTGTGAGTTATAACTGCTCCATGTCCTGCCTAATTACCTCTCTACAGTATTTCTTTAGCCTATGCCTACCCCGCCTGAAGCCATCCAACACAAGCCTTTCACACCTACGCACCGAGGCGTCTGTGCCCCTCCTTATTACGTGTCCGAACCATCTCAATTGAACTTCCTGCATCTTGTCCTCCATCATAGCCACCCCAAATTTTTCCCTAATGGTCTCATTTCTAACTCTATCACCCCTAGTAAGCCCACACATCCAACGCAACATCCAAATTTCCACCACTGTTAGTTTTTGAATGTGAGAGTTTTTGACTGGGCAACACTCCACTCCATACAACATGGACGGATAGAATGCCACCCTATAGAATTTTCCTTTAAGCTTGGGCGGAACCTTTTTATCGCACAACACCCCTGAGGTATGCTTTCACTTCATCCATCCCACCCCAATATAGTAGGAGACATCCTCGTCAATCTCACCGTTCCCCTGAATCAAGGACCCATGATACTTGAAATTATCGCTCTTACACATCTCCTAGAATCCAACCTTACTACCACCTCATTCTCCTACCTCAAGTCATCATAAAAAAGTTGGAAAATTATTGTATCTTATTTTGATGATGAAGAAACTGACTTCAAAAGACTAGGTCCCTGGATGTCAGAGGGTACAGTACAACTGGAATGCATCTGCATAGTTTTGTCCTCTTGTGTAACAAACTGTGCAGGTGTTACTTATACTATTTAGGACACCTGGTCCAATGACATTTTAACCCTAATAATCACTCATCTATAAAATGAAAAAGATACTTCTTCATCAAGTGTTTTTTGCAAATCCAAAAATTGAAGAGTGAAAGAAATACAAAAACTCAATTTTAACATTGCTCAAGTATTGCTCATGTTTTTTTTCTTCTATAAGCTAAAGAGTGAGTATTCTTGAGTGAAGCTTGATTTGTAACTGAATTACTCAGTCTATAAGAGTAATGTTTTTTTATTTTATTTTCTTAGAGAGTGCTTAGGTAGAGTTTCCTAAATTTGATACTAATTAGAGTTAATCAGTTTTAAGAGAGTCTTGGAAAAGTTGTCAAAGTGAGCTTGTAGTAGAGTTATTATAAGCTGAAGAAGTCTAGAGTTAAGTTAATCTTATGTTCTTTAAGTTTCCTGCATTGTGTTATGTTCTAGGTTAAATTATTGTTTCATTGATTGTGACTGTTTTACATTTTGGTGCAACTCCCAAGGTTTCATCATAACCCATTAATAATAAGCCAATAAGCTAATTTGTGGTTGAATTAACAATTATGACTCGATTTTGAATAGCCCTAGTGACAATCGTACTTATAAATTCAAAAATTGGCACGAACTATGTTCTGACCTAATTCTCGTCTGGAGTGATCTTGATAAGATATGTAGCCAATCCTCATTTGAGTTCAGTCTCGTTCTTTTAAAAAAAATTTAGAATTTTTACTTGGTTGGTACCAATATAATTAGGAGTGTGCATGAGAAAGAACAAATTGGTATGATAAAAAGGACTGACTTTATTATAAATCATAGATGCTTTTGGTACCTTTTTACACACTTGAGTGACACTTAAAAATTTCTCTTGCATACATCTAAGACAAAAATAAAGTCAACCTGATCATTTCATGTGCAATGTGTGGTAAGCTTTAGATTAACCCATTACATCACATTGTTGATCTAGAACTTGGCCTAAATATTTGTTGGGGCAAAATTTTGTATTACACTTGGTTTAGGATATGATCGTAGGCCTTCTTTGACTCAATTATGCCTTCCACAGCCCACTGAATGAGATTAATCCCTAGCATTCCCCTCTTTGAGTCTAAAACCTTTTCTTTGGACAACCTCATATGAGCATATATCTTTTTGAGTGATTACATGCACTGTTACTATCTTGGACCCACTTTCTTGATCGCACTAAATACATATGAATTGCAAAAAAAGATTTAAGATGCCAAAGACAAAGAATATATAATCCCATAAAAAAAAATGAAAAGATGACTTCAAAAGGAGAACCCCTCTCCCCTTTACCCCCCTCCCGTCAAAAAAATGAAAAAAAGAGTAGAACTCCTCAAAAAATAAAAGTAAATTTATTGAAAAGAAAGGGGAGTCCAACACATGATTCAAAAGAAGTCAAACCAAATATAAAACAAGAATCAATGAAGAACAACAAAGAAGATGAAACATCAAAACGCAAAAAATGTCAAAAGAACAAATACAGTGTAATGCTTATTGAGGAATTAGTATTTGTAATTCCAAATATCATTCTACCCATCCCCCAACCTATATTACAAGCTGACACAAGTCCTACAAAATCTTATTCTAAGTGTTCTCACATTAGTGGATACTTACATGAAGGTCAAGCCTATGGTATCAGAATACATGCATTTAATTTCTTTCTAAGTCTACGTATATGTGTCTAGACGCCCCCAAATTTGAAAAAAAAAAGACTCAAATATGTGTGAAATGATACTTTCGTTCTAGAAAATTACACTTGAAACAAGAGGATAGGTATAGTTCAAAACCTTTGTTTGAGGCAAGACAAATGATGTGCTATAGAAACATAGCACTTGCGATGCTTAAAACAATGAGAATATGCATGTACTTAAGGCTATTTTGTTAGATTTGATGTTTTTTTAGAGTGTTTTGTAGGAAATTAGGTTTTGGATGCTAAATTCGCAAAAAAAAATAAAAAGTGATATTTTTGGCCACTTACTTGATCATTATGGTGTATTCTTGACACTTTATGGATAATGCATAACCAAATCATGTGATTGAAGTTGAAGATTTGAAGCTTGGTTGCAAGTGCCAGAGTTAAAGATCCCGAGAGTTGACAATGCTTCAAGAATTTGGCCATAACGTTTCACCCCGATATCAGATTGAGGCAAAATTGGTATCATTGGAAAGCTAATTCTATCTATCTAATGGTGTGGAATTTTGAACCTTCTAAGTCAACTTGCGTACCATAAGTAGTACATATGGTCCACATATAGGCAAACCAAGTGTCGAAGGTTAAAATCCCGAGAGTTAGGCTACGGGACTTGTACCCATGGTCTGTACCTACGCCCACCCTACTGACCTCAGGTACTACCTGCACCCACGGTCAGTGAGAAGGTATAGGTAACAAATGGCCACTGACTCAGCTTCTACGAATCATTCCAAAATTATTTTCTAGGGTTTCTTATATCCCAAGCATACTTATGATGTTTGTAAGTCCTATTGTGTATGGGTAATTAGGTTTTCCTATTTTAATTAGGATTTGATTTCTATGGTTTCTTGTAACCTATAAATACCCTTTAGGCTCTGTATTCATACATTCACATATTCAAGGGTAGGCCCTTAGGTGCTATCCTATACTCTCATTGTTCTTGGTTTGTTTTTGGTTTATTATTCAATTTATGACTTTGGGGATTTATTCTCTTATTATTGTGGGATTGATTTTGTAATTTTGTATGTGGATTCCATTATTTGTCTTATAACTATGAGCGGCTAATTTTCTTGTCATTCTAGATAATAATTTTTGCATGTATTGGTTTTTATTCAATATTATTGATTTCTTAATGGGTGGCCAACGTGAAGATCCTGCCTAAATTATTACTACTTACTCTAAAAGAGGAGTAGTGACTTGAAAAAGAAGATCACAACAATAATTTAAAGTTAATTATCGATCCAAATGGAATATATTAAATGACCGTTAGTTGTCATCTTATAACTAGAGACTTAAAAGGTAGTAGTTAACTGGGGTCAATTTAGGGGTTAGTAAGGAAACATCCTTAGACTCAAAAGGTAAAGGGTGAATGTCACAACCTGAGACTACCCCCTAGTTGTAACACGGTGTTTGGAACCACAAATGTTCCCAAGCTAACCCATGAACGGGCATACCGTTGAGCAACTAATTTAATATGTATATAACAAAACATAATTTACTGAGTGAAAGCATAATCATGAGAAAATCTGATTGAATGTAATACTGAATAAGTTTACAACATGATACATTTGAAGAAAGAACTTGATTTACTATATCATGACTCAGTTTGACTAACTATGAAGCCTCTACTATACTGACTATAGATAGCTGGTACATGCCTCCAACTACCACTAATAAATACAAATGAATAATCAAAATAAATTACATGAACTACAACAAAATGGAGTCCCTGAAATAAGAGAACTCATCACCTACTGGTTAGAAGCTGCAAACTATCTAAGTGTGATCTGTAGGCTACAACTGGTACCTACATATTAAGACAATGTAGCATATAAATATATATGTGGATATGTACTTTGGAATGTACTTAGTAATTGGGGGTGAATGCAATAAGTAAAACTGATTAGGAACATAATCTCAAAACATGCATGCTAAGTGCAAGTGGACTCACCAAGAGATGAAAATTAATTAAAAATTGAAGTATCTTAAAGCACGCATAAGAAATATAATTTGATAAGCTGGTAAATCATGACACTTTTTTACTTAAATCATTAATTTTCTAAAATAAGTAAAATTGAAGTTGGGAAACGGTAAACGTAACTACTGTATGAAAATATCTTGTAAAGCTGAACATGCTGTAAAACTGAATTAAGGATCATGTATGGATAATGAAAATGAAAAAAACATGGACATTTAATATATGAGAATGCAAGACCAAGTACAAACATCTTACTGAAACATTCTAAAATTTAAAAGACGAAAGTCTATACAACTGATTAACTAAAAATCTGTACACTTGGTCAAGAAAACCTAAACTGGAATATATTAGAATTCTGACTGAAACTGTGGGAGGTATCATGTAACTGACATTCCCTAATCTAAGTTAATTGGGATCTAACCTATAACCCAGTTGGAAGGGTATCAATACCATACCACAGGTACTAACACATGGCTAATGATGTGGATCCACAAGACTTATGTATGGAAGAACTAGAGAGTCAAGCCTAAACTAACGGGTGACCCCTGAGAGGAAGTCAAGCCTAAACTAATGGATGACCCCTATGAGGAAGTCAAGGCTAAATTGACCCATGTCCCCTTATATCCTACGCTGGCTACGTAGTTTTGGATTATAGGGACTTCTACTAACGACTCTTCCTAACTGATGGGAAAGTCGCCATTCCTGCATTCACTTGGTGATAAATCTTACTCCTAACTGAAAGACACTAAAATACTAACTGGTGCATGCACTGATAACTGATAACTGATAACTGATAAGCTTATATCATGGTATTATGAAAATAAAAGTGCATACAGATTCCGAGGTAATTATAAAGATATAAACTGATAATGCTCAATATGATCATGGTATTCTAAGTAAATAACAAGACTTATGGTTTTACTGAATTATTACTTGAAAGATCTTAAGCATAAGTAAAAATACATATATAGGGTGTTCATAACCCGCCATCGCTGAATGGCCATAAAGCATGATATCAACACTTAAAAATGTAGGATGGAAATCATGGGTCTAAGACCCAAAACATGAACATTGTACCAAACATGTGAGAATCATGAACTTGAATATGGGAATGTGTTAAACATAAGAAAGCAACATGATTACACGACTAATTGGAAATTTCAATGAATAATTAAAGTTTCATCCAAGGTTAACTTAGTCTTTTCCCATGTATTTAATCCACCCAGATATGGGATTTAATCTGTAACAATGCATTTAGATCATTATTTACTCATTTTTCTCCAATTTAAGACATTCTCTCTCAAAGATAGAAAACCTAACCTCCAAGTTTTAAGAGCAATCTCAAGAATTCCTCCGAGAGTCTTCCAGAACATCAAGAATTAAGATTCCCAGGTATGTTAGATATTCATCCACGGATCCTTACCTTCCATGGAGCCTAAGAATCTTTTTTCACAATACAATATGTATGATTTATAATTTCCATGTTTGAATTAGATTGAATTCATGTTCATGATGTTGTTTGAGTTTTAATCCATGATTTAGATTACAAGTTCCAAGAATTGATTCTAGTATGTGTTGAATTACATGATATTCATGATAAACCCTTTAATTTGAAAGATGATTATTGTAGCCATGTTAACCCTAAGTGTTTCTGATTTAGTTAACCAAGCATGTTTCTATGTGTTAGATAAATTGTCTAAGAGAATGAAATAATGCCATTATAGCATGCTAACATGTATTCCCTATTCGTATACAAGTTAATGCATTATAAGTGTTTGATGAAATGTCTCTATAAATGAATTATGACAAAGTGAACATTGTTATGTTATTCAAGATGATGTTTTTCTTTACTTTTCATGCTATCAAGTCCCGGGGGTATTTAATACTAGATAATCTAGCTGTTTATCTAGAGCCTTAGTAATTAAAGAATAAATTCTATAGTGTCACAAATAGAAGAACTCAGTCAGTTATTGAACCCTGCTAACTCAGTCCAGTCCAGTCTAGTCTAATCAGTCAGTGTCATTCGGTTAGGAGTAGGAACTCGCACCGGCCGAGTGTAGAGGTGATAACTTCTTTCGTCAGGAAGATAGAGTTGTTAGTAGCAGTCCCATACTATAGAACTACATAGCCAGCATAGGATGTAAGAAGTCACCCTTCAGATTAAGTCTTGGCTACCCCCAGGGGTCACCCATCAGATTAGGCTTGACTTCCTATTCAGGGTCACCCGTTAGATAGGCTTGACCACAATAGTGTCTTTACCCATGGCATGGTACTGGCACCCTTCCAACTAGGGTTATAGGCTGGAAACCTCTTAGTTTACTCAGGGGGCATGTCGGTTAAGTGGGAATTCCTATGGTTTTAGTTTAAGTCTCAGTCTTCAAAATAGAACTCACTTCAGTTCTACAGAATCAAGATTTTTAGATATAGTCACTCAGTCATCAGTAATTTTAGATTATCAGTAATCTCAAGTTATTAGTATATTCAGTAATCCGTTATCAGATTCAGCTCCAGTATACTCAGTTATAGTATGCACAGTATGTTCAATAGTTACAAATCCTCCATGTATGCTAATCTAGATCTTGCATATCATTCAGCCAGTTAGTGTTCATGCATACAAACCCATGCATTCAGCTTTACCTTATTTAGCATACTAGAACATTCCTACGTACTGATCGCATACTCATTTTTTGTGCTATAATGTCTCATATCATAGGTTCAGATGCTCAGGTTCTTGACCACACATAGCTAGTTCTAGTTATCATTCGCTGTTATAGCAGTGCATCCTCATACTCCGAGGATGTTATATTTCTTTAGTATGTTTAGTAGTTCATTATTTTAGTAGTCGAAGTTAGTTAAGGACTTGTCCCGTCAACTCTATATTCAGACAGTTAGAGGCTTCTCAGACTAGAATGTTTCAGACAATTGTTCAATATTTCAATATTTTATTTAGTTTTGATTATAGTATTTTGAACCTTATGAAATTTTAGTCTATCTTCTATATTGTTACAGTATTTTTATTCAATGCTCACAACAGGTACCAGTCATGGGTTAGCTTGTGGTCCTTCAGGGTCACAAGCACCATGTAGAGTCCAGGGTACAGGCTTGGAGCATTACAAACATTGTATTAGAGCCTAAGGTTCAACAGAGTCCTAGGAAGTCTGAAAGCCACATGAAGTAGAGTCTTGTGCAGGGGTATATAGTGCGCCATACTTATGGACAGGAGGCTATGAGATATTTTAGGACAAGTTTGCCTTCTTTCAGTATTCATGTTGTGCGAGTGAGTATAAGCTCCAGTTAAGCATTAGTCTAAATCATCTCTTCCTTCCATTTACAGAACATACCTATCAAAAGGATAAACAAAATAAGGAATGGGAATCAGTTAGTTTCTCAGCCTGTTCAGGCAGATCCCCTGAATGAGCATGTCTTCCATGTAGAATTCAGAGTTGTATTTACTACTCTAGCCAATCTAGTCATAGCTTAGAATGAACGTTTAGCTACTATTTTGGATAACCCAGTGGCCTATACTATTGTAACCAAAATTTTGGACTTTACCCGAATGAATCCTCCTTCTTTTACGGGATCTAAGTCAGAAGAAGACCTACAGGAGTTCGTCGATCAAGTTCAAAAAGTCATAGATAACATGGGAGTGACCTCTAGTGAGGTTACTAAGTTGGTTGTATATCATTGTAGGATGTAGCCCATACTTGGTTTAAGCATTGGAAGGTAGATAGGGCACAGAAGCATGGCCAGTAGAGTGGGAAGAGTTGCTACTGCTTTTTTAGATAGATTATTTCCCTTAGAGTTGAGAGAGACCAAAGTGTTAGAGTTTTTAAATCTCAGGTAGGGCAACATGAGCGTGCAAGATTATTCCCTTAAGTATACTCAATTAGCGAAATATTCTCCTCATGTGGTAGCGGGCAATAGTCCAGGATGAGTAAGTTTGTGTATGGGGTGTCAGACAGTCTGGTTAATGAGTGCAAAATTGCAATGTTAATTAAGGAAATGGACATATCTAGACTAATGTTTCATGCTCAGATTGAAAAGCAGAAGGGTAAAGAAAGAGAGAGGGAAAATAAGAGAGATACAGCAGGTATTTTTAATTTTAATCAGCCTAAGTCAGATGGTGGTAACCATTTCAACTTTTGCCCAAAGTTCTCAATCCCAGCTCTATCCTCAGCCAGTGTACCAATAACCTAGTGTAGCTTAAGCAATGGTCGTACTAATCTATTTTGTAGAGAGTGGTAAAAACCATCAAGAAAAATGTAGGGCTGGCAGTAATTTTTGGTATGGATGTGGGAAACCGGGACATAATGTAACACCCTTATTTTCTGAACTGGGACGCTACATGGTGCTCATGACCTTGAAGGACCACAAGCTAACCCATGACTGATATCTGCACCTATAACTACATAAAATATATATAAAATGCAGAAACATGAACAAAGAGGGTGTAAGGTTCAATCTTAAATAATAAAATATCTGAAATAAGGTGGTATCACAGTACTAAAACAAAACTAAAAATACTAAAGTCTAAATATAAAAACTCTATAATCGTCTGAAAGCCTCTAAACTGTCTGAATAAGGAGTTGAAGGAACATGTCTCTAACTAACTCCCTAAATTGAAAATAGACTGAAATACTGGAATAATAAATGTAACGATCATGTCCTCGAAAGATGAGGACTCACTGCTTACTGAACTACTACCGCTGATCTGGAATCTGCACCTCAGAACCTATGGTGTAACATAAAAAGAAAGCACCATAGCGCAAATACGTCAGTACAACTAAAGTACTGAGTATACGTAGGGGTAGGATAAATGCATGGGGTTTATATGCATGAACATGCTGACTAATATGAATGTAAGAATACATACATACATACATATATACGTAACTGCTATTGAACTCATAGAGATACTGACTACTTGAGTTTAAACTCTGACAATATGACTTTCGTGATACTGAGATACTGAATGTCTGATAACATGGATGACTGTATCTAACAGTCCTAATTCTGGGGAAAACTATCTGAATTCCAAACTGTATCTGAACATCTAAGTGTGAGATCAGTCCTAGATAATGAGTGATCTCTGAAACTGATAATGAGAATACTCGACTGAATCTGAGATTGAGATCAAGCCTATCTGCCGGGTGACCTTTAGATTTAATAATAAGTATCTGAATATGGGACCAAGCCTATCTGACGGGATGGTCCAAGAATTAATGGAACTATCTGAGTTCCTTACTGAGATCGATGACTATATCTGACAGTCCTAATTCCTGATTTCTACTCTGAAGACTGATACTGAAACTGTAACTGTAACTGTGACTATGGGAGGTAGTAACCTAACTGACATGCCTCGATAATGTACTGGTGGGGTCAAATCTTTTCCCTGATTGGAAGGGTGTCAATACCATGCCACGGGTAGAGACCTCTACTATGGTCAAGCCTCTCTGACAGGTGACCCTGAACAGGAAATCAAGCCTAAGGCAATATAATAGTCAAGTATAGCCTTAATTTGATGGGTGACTCCTGTCCTGCACTGGCTATGCAGTTCTGGAGTACAGGGATTGCTGCTAACAACTCTGTCTTTATAACGATAAAACCCCTATCCCTGCACTCGCTCGGTGCTAGTCCCTACTCCCAACTGAAAGACTCTAAAAAGATCAACTGCGCTGAAATGACTAACTGAATTGAACTGATTTATAAACTGATTAACTGAGCTGATAATATTTTCTTAGCAGAACTAAGCTGAATTCACTAAGTTCCGTTGACTGACGAAAAAGCTACTTGAGATATGAGGGCTGACTGAGAGTACTGAAACTATTGGGACTACTAAACTACTAAGATTTCTGAGTTTTTCTAAGTCACGTGACTAACTGAAATCTATGGAGCATAGCTTGACTGAGGATGTCTTGAAACATGACACTAGCTCTAGGCACACAACTATAGTTTTTGGGTACAAGTACCCCCACGACTCGATGGAAGGAAAATGACACACATGATTGACTTTATCATAAGAGTAGAGTCCACAATTCACAATATCATAAGTAAGGATTTCATAATAAGAATGATTCTCAACAAACTATCACATGATCGGGAATGCACACAACATGCATATACTTGCATGGCTTCAATAACATAGTCATTCCATATCACAACAATATAATGAGCATCTCATACAACATCTTCAATTCAAGACAATAGCATGGGGATCACGTTGAACATAAACTTAAAACATGGAATAGTCATTTAGGACTTATTATGTCATAAAAGCATGATTTCTATTCCCTTAGGTGTTTGTGAAAATACCTAAGGGAATAGAAATCATGCTTTTAT
>NC_061115.1:150730561-150758033 GCF_002878395.1 Capsicum annuum | reverse complement strand
TAATCCATTATGAAAATTGTTGGTGAAGGAAGCTAAGTTTGTATTTTTGAGAAGTGCAAGAAGGAATTTGAATGCCATAAAGAGAAGCTTGTTGCTGCTCCTATTATTGTTGCTCCGGACTGGTCTAAGCCTTTTGAAATCATGTGCGTCACAAGTGGAGTAGGACTAGGTGTTGTGCTTTGATAGAAGAAAAATTGTTCCACCCTATTTACTATGCGACAAAGCATTAAATAGGGCATAGAAGAATTACACTGTTACTGAGTAGGAACTTCTCACAGTTTCCATGCTTTTGAGAAGTTTTGTGCTTACTTATTGGGAACCAAGGTGGTGGTTCATACATACTACGCTTCCTTGAGATATTTGATGGAAAAGAAGGATTCAAAACTAAGGTTGATCAGATAGGTGCTGCTTCTGCAAGAGATTCACTTCGAAACCAAATATCAAAAATAATGTAAAAATCAAGTTGCGGATCACCTGTCTAGACTTGAGGACGATCAAGTAGTCAAGGATAATTTTTACATTGATGATACATTTCAGGATGAGAAGGTCCTGGCTACTGTATTTGAAAGAGTGCCTTGGTATGATGACTTTTCAAATTTTATGGTAAGTGAAGTTATCCCAGAAAATCTGTCTTTTTATCAAAGGAAGAAGTTCCTACATGATGTTACACACTACTTCTGGGATGAACCGTACTTATTTTGGTGGTGTGCAGATAATACTATCATAGAGTGTATTCCAAAGATAGATATGTTGAATATTTTGGAAGCTTGTCATGCTTTTCCGGTCGAGGGTCACCATACAAGTGACCGTACTGCAAGGAAAGTGTTGCAGAGTGGGTATTACTAGCCGACCTTATTCAAGGATACCTATAAGTTTGTGTGAAGATGTGACCAATGCCAGAGATAAGGGTGAATCTCAATGAACCATGAGATACCTATGACGAAAATGATGGAAGTTGAGTTGTTCGATCTATAGGGCATTGATTCGATGGAGCCCTTTGTGACCTCTTATAGGTTGAAATTCATATTGGTAGCCATTGATTATGTGACAAAATGGGTGGAAGCTATCACTTTAGCCGATAATAAAGGAAAAAGAGTGGTTGCATTCCTTAAAAAGAATATCTTCTCTCGCTTTGGGGTATCACGTACCATCATAAGTGATTGTGGATCATATTTTTGCAATCAAGTGCTCCGAGCTTCTTTGTTGAAATATGATGTGAAACAACATAATTTTGCTATTCCATATCACCCACAGACTAGTGGACAAGTGGAAGTTTCAAATCGAGAGTAAAAGCAATTTTTGCTAAAATAGTGAACACGAGCAGAAAAGATTGGTCTCAAAACCTCGATGATGCCTTGTGGTCATATCGAACTTCATTAAAGACACCTATTGGGATGTTACCATATCAGCTATTCTATGGCAAAGCATTTCACCTTTTGATCGAACTAGAGCACAAAGCTTTGTGGGCTCTTAAAAGACTAAACATGAACTGGAAAAAAATTGCTGAGTTAAGGTTGGGGCAATTAAATGAGATGGATGAATTCCATCTTGGATCTTACGAAAGAGTCAATCTATATAAAGAAATAATAAAGAATTACCACGATCAAAGAATAGAAAAGAGAGATTTTCAATTTGGACATTCGGTGTTATTGTTCAACTTGCGACTTCGGCTCTTTCTAGGAAAATTGAAATCAAGATGGTCTGGACCGTTCAAGGTATGTCAAGTGTTTCCATCAGGTTTGGTATAACTTGAAGGTAAAGATGGAAGTTTTTTCAAAGTTAATGGGCAAAAGGTCAATACCTATGTTGGGCCAACCGATAATGCAAAGCTATTGTCCACCGTGTGTCTCGATGAAGTCTGAGTAGTCAGGGTAACTAAGTCATGCCACCACTATAAATAAGGTTCTAGTGGGAGGCAACCCATAAAGTATTGTTGTAACCCTAGTTAGAGTTTATTGGTTGTTTTTGTATAATTTAATATGTTTGTGAAGTGTGCAATTCTGAGAATGCAGAAAGAAATGAGTTTCTGCAGTTAATAAGGGGCGACAGAAAGTCTGATAGACCGTCAAGGACCCGATGGACCGCCACTGGAACTGTCAATGCCATGCTAAAAATTGGTCATTTTGGAGAAGGCTTGACGATCGTGTCAGCGGGCCATCACTTCTCCGACGAACCTTCACTTCAACTGTCAACATAAAGATGAAATTTCAGAATACTAGAATAGACCGATGGATATGTTGGCAGACCGTCACAGCATTGATGGACCATCGAATGAACCATCGCAGCAAGACATGATTTATATGTTTCTGGTAAGCCATGATGGTCAACTTGTCAAACCTTTAAACACCCGATGGACCGTCAGTTTAACCTTCTTCAGACGGGTTGGGTTGGGTTAATCTTAAGTCTTATTTAAATGCCCATATCTGACCCCAAATGTTTCTAAATGGATAAGAAAAAGCGGTTGCATACATTGGTGCCTGTTCAAATCCTAAAACTGTTTAACTTTCTCTGCATTAAAAGTATCTGAGAGGAGTTATCTCCTCTTAGGACTCCCCCTCTTCCTTTACTTCCCTATTTAAAAAATATCATCCTTCTCTTCCTTTCATCACAACACAAGTTAACAATTTCTGAAAAAGGCTCTGAGTTTTCTTTTGTTTTGAATTTGCAAGTCAAAGTAGTAAAGTAAAGCACTATCAAGGTATGATCACAACCATATTTTTATTTTTATTCTTTGAATTGCTAATTATGGAGTTAGTAAGTTGTTGGTTGCTAAAGCAAATTACCTCTTGTTTTTACTTTGTTCTGATTATAATTTCAAAGTTGAACCCTGGTGTGTATTGTTCTGGGCGAAGTCTTAGTAAGCCACGTACTGAGAGTGAGAAAAGTTGTAATTAAATACTAAGTTTTCACCACTATCATGTTAAGAAGTGAAAATTGCACACCAGGTGTTTGAGAAAAGGTTAAAGTGAAGTGTGAAATTGAAAAATAATGTTGACGGTCAGCTTGGCAGACCATCGAACCTATGGCGTACTTTTAGGTAATCTGTCACAAAGATGCCAAGAATAATGTTCACTGGATAACCTACGACAGACAACTTGGTGGACCATCAATAAATTGATGGACCGCCAAGTTGACCATCGAAAGGCTATTTTAAAAGAAGTATACTGGTTATGGCCTGATAGTGAGTCCGACGGACCGTCAAAGTCTCGAAGGATCATCAAACCTTCCATCATACCACTTTTTCACTATTTTAGACTGGTTTTAAATTGTAAACTGATTTCGTGTTCCTTTCTCAGGCAATATAGCATGAAAGTTGCCCCTAACCAGAGGCGGTGGTAGAGCATAAAGAGGAAGAGGTGAGCGAGATAGGAGTTATAAGGCACCTACCTTGAATATTAGACAACAGGATAGGGCACTCTACATACTCTCTTAGTCTAAGAAAGAGTGTGAGAGAAGAACTAGTAACACCAGTTCAAGCCTAGACGAGGAAGGGGTTAACACATCTAACCCCAACCCCGTTGAGATGGAAACTGGCCCTGTTCAGATAAAAAATGAGGAGATTAATATGGTTAAGAGCAAAAACCCTCAAATAAGGGAGGCACTCAGGTAGAAAATTGAGGGATCAAAGGATAATTTCCTTAATGGACTGGAACCGACGGTGAACAGGCTAATCAAAAGGCCAATCTCTGAATAGTAGAATGAGTTGCATGAATATCTAGAACTGGAACAACAATTCAATAAGTATGAGTTGGCCTGGATGAGAAAGCCTCTCAGTTCATATCAACCAAATCTGGTAAGGGAGTTCTTCATCAATTATTTGGCACTAATAGAGAAAGATTGTCCCAAGGTCACGAAGATTTTAGATTTGCCTAATAGAGTATCAGTTCTGATGAGAGGAGTTAACATTGATATATCATCTCAAACAATCAACATGATATTTTTAGGGCCTGACTATGAAGCACCGGCTACGGTTCCTGATCTTGAGTATAGTCTGACTTTAGCATCCACACAAAGGACGTGGTTGTCTGGGCTATGTACTGACAATGAAAACTCAGCTTGGGAAACCAACCCACTAGAGTGCATGATTAACTATCGAGCTAAGGTGTGGTGGGCTATTTTTTGATTAAGTTTGATGCCAGTATGGGGTGATGCCAATTTTAATAGTCACAGGCTTGTGCTAGTGGCTAGTTTTATTTTAGGGATGATGATTGATTTCGACTAAATCATTGCTGATGAGATATTTGTAAGGGCACACAAAGTGACAATCGCACTACCGTTTTTGTGTTTAATCACGGATTTATACAGGCAGGCCAATGTGCCTCTGATTTGAGAAGTTGATAACAAAGTTTAGGCTACGCATAGGCAGGACATCAAGAAATCAGATAATAACTCAAAGTTTGAGATGTTAGTCAACAAACCTCTACCCTACCAAAAACAGTCGGTGTCAACCCCTGATACTGCTAAAATTCCCATAGGTATGCCGTTTTCTGTCGTTACTTATGTATTGCCTGATTATGTGCTGCCTAGAATATCTGTAGGATCAGAATCTATGCTTCCAATTGGTGGGACAAATTATTTGGAGTACAGGTTAACACATGAAAATTTTGCCAAGCCGATTAAGCTGCAAAAGAAGTTTAAGAAGCAGCTAGATACATGGGCTTCGCAATTCAAGCCTTTTGTTGATCAAATTGTGGCCGAGCCAATCCATCCATTTCAAAACTTTTAGATTAGGATAGACCATATAGTAGAGAAAATCAACAAAAGGTTGGATGTGATGTCCATTCTAGATCTTGCTAAGTTTATGGCAAAATTTAAACAAGCACAGGCGGACATAGTAGAGTTGAAGATCAAGCAGCCATAGCAGCCCATTTTTTACCCTGTTCTGGTGTTAAGTGTTGAAGATGAGGGTATTTTTGACTTAAAGGATAAGCCATTAAAAGACAAAGGCAAGCAGGTGGTTAAAAGTACAGATAAAAAAGCTACCATAAAAGAAAGGCGATATGCAATGACACTAAAAGAGAAAGAAGAGTATGATATGAGGAAAGTTGTAAAAAGATCGAGGAGAGATAAAGAGAAAAAGAAAAACACGGCAGCAGATGAAGCTGCTGGAGTTTCTACCAGTTCTGCCTCAGCAAGGGGGCACAGTTCAGACACAGCTCAAGATATGATACCTCTGATTCTGAAAGAAGAGATTGAGAGTACCCCTACCACCATAGGGGTCAACATTACTGAAGGTGAGGCCACTGGAGCATCACCATATTTCACTGATGCCTCATCTAAATAAGAGGCTTTACAAGTATTCCCCTCTTCTATACTTTAGTTATAGGCATTGAGGACAACATATTTATTTTATGTGGGGGTGGGTGTACTTGTACCACGGGGGTTTTTCTTGCCTATGTTCTTTTCCTCCCATGTGCTATCTAGTAGAACCGGCATGTCTAGGATTGCACCTTTTTTCTAAGTAATTGTGATATAAATATCCATTGTTAATGTTATTTATGTAAGTGCCTTTTCCTTTAGCATTTTTTTGTATATATGGATGATGTATCACTATGGCATAAGACTATGAACATGTTTCTATATCTATTTTCTATTTTCAATTCCAATATGTTGAACAACCATTGGTAATTCTGTAACTGGCATTAACATTTAAAATATACATGATCATGTGATGAAAATCCTAAGAGTAGTAGAAAAATTTTGGCTCAATTGTCTGTATATGCGAATATTTGTATTAGTTCTTGCATAGTGTAACACATAGAACTTGCCCAGTTCATTGATATTGTTTTGTAGTTGATTCAATAGGATAGGATAGCAGGCCTCCTTTTACTTTTAGTCCACCTAGCTAAAATATCTTACCAATCAAAAAAATATGATTTTTTTAATTTTTGAACCATTTTTGAGCTTATATTAGTTTTCTTCATTCCCAATAACTCTAATTAAGTCTCTTTAGGTTTTTAACACCTAACTTTGGCCCTGGTCCAATATTGAACATTGTGAACCGTAACTTAGGCAAAACACCTAAGTTGAGGATAGCTACTGCCAAGATGTTAGCCATTTAATGAGAAGGTGGTTTGGAGCTAAAATAAAGCATCCGACCTTATTCTATTTAAGATATTGTGCACCTTAACTAACCGCATTAGCATAAGTTGAAGGTTGTTGATTCTTATATAAATTTTAAAAATGAGAGAAAATGGGGGTTTTGGCAAAGTGTGAATGAATAATAGACATTATAAGTGAGTTGGTAAAGCAGTAGCCTTGGTGAGTAGAATTCAAGGGAAAAGAGAGTTAAGTCTGAATGTTGAGTCACTTTTCCCAAAATTTATCCTTACCTAGCCCCGGAGCCTTAGCAAAAACCTAAAAAGACCTGCTTGATCTTTGCAAATCAACCATAATAGAGAATTAGATGATAAGGGCAAGCCTATGGGTGTGTATGGTATGTTTGTAACTTCTTTGATGAGTGTAAGAGTCTTTATTTTCGTCCACAAGATATAGTGAGTGGTGGATTTCACTTAATGTGAGGGAAACTTATGAGTGGTGGATTTCACTTAATGTGAGGGAAACTTATGAGTGGTGGATTTCACTTAATGTGAGGGAAACTTGAGTTATACTTAGTTTTGCTAATGTCTGTATGATATTATATCCATGTTTATATGTGTGCTCAATTATAAACATTGCTGGTTGTAGATCCTGATGAGTTGAGCCCACGTGAGTGAGATGATAATTGAATGGTTGTGTGAAATCTAATTCAACAGTTTATTGCCTATTATTGCATTATTCATGTATGCAATTTGGTGTTGAGTTGCTTGAGGACAAGCAATTGTGTTAAGTTGAGGATGTTGATGTTCCGGCTTTTGACAGAACATTTAACATTTTTTTCTAGGGCTAATTGTATGTTTTCAAGAAACTGATGTTGTATTTAATACTGGATTTTAGTGTTTTTAGGTCAAAGAGTTTGCAGAAGAAAAAAGTTGGAAAAATAGCAGAAAAAGGCTACTAACGGGCGAACTGGCAGACCGTCAGTCATGTAATATACTGCCAGGGTGACCTTCAGAGTCACAGAAAGGAATAACTGAGTGAGTCCTACGACGGTCCAACTTGGCCATCAGGCTGAAATAGAACTTTAACTTCTAAGGGACCAAGCGACGGCCCATACGACAGAACGCTAGGCCAGTAATGGATCACCAACATGAGTGTCAACCCTTAACCAGTACAGGGCACTTTGGGACCATCAGCGGCTTTCCATGCGACGGACTGTCAAGCTTTTGACGGGCCGTCAAAGTGACCGTCTACTTGGACGCAACTTTTCTGAGTTTAAATTTTAAATCCTTTGTACCTGAGAACATATAAATACCCAGTTTAGTTTTTATTTAGATATCTCATATCATATTTTCCAGCTAGAAAATTCATTTTACATATTATTCTCTGTAATTCAAGCAAGAATTATGGATCTAGTTATCTTTATTCAAATTTTCATTGAAAATTGAAGAACAATTATTGTAACCTTTGTAACTAATTCTTTGAATCAATTTATGAAGAACAAAATGATTTCTTCTTCTTTTTATCTTGAGATGTGTGGCTAAATTTCAATAACTAGGGTTTTGGGAGCCTTGATGTGAAAGACTGATTGGGGTTGTGAGAATGCTTAATTTTCATATGTAATTGAGACTGTATAAACCCTTCTTCAATTTAATGACTCTTCTTGTTTGCAAACTTGAAGGGTGAGACCAAGAACATTACATGTCTGAGAAGAAAAGTATATGTTGGTAAAAGAAGGAGTTTACATGAAGTCTAAAGGCCTTAACCTTTGGGTTATGAGTTGAGGCCTTAACAAGGATTGACTCACATAAGAGATTAATAGAATAAATTCATGTATTATTTAAGTTCGACAGAATTAAAGGGTAAACTAACCATTTAGAATGAGAAAGAAATTGGTAAACTTTAGAATTCAATAACTGTTTCAATTGAAGTAGTAAATTGGGAATTTAAGAGAATTCACAACCTCATCTGTTTGAACATCTAGGTGAACATAACTCTAGTTTGTTTGATCTCATTGAATTGGTACTTACAATGAAATTCACTTGCCGGAACGCTACTTGTGACACCCATTTAAACATAGTTACAAGTTCAAAACCCCCCTCACTCAGGAACCTTTGATCAATAGTCTCTTAACAACCATAACACTTAGTTTGCACAGTATTTCCTGTGGAATTCGACCCCAACCTAGTTAGGTTCTATATTTGACAGGGACCTCTTACACTTTCTAACAAGAGTTGTAATTTGGGTGTATCACCTTTAACCTATATTTCGGGCAGAATGAAATACAAGGAGAATCGAATACTGCCCACTATACAAGTACTTAATATGACTCGTGTCAATCCTTAGGACTCATACCACTAAGTCATAACCATTCCATTGACCAAAACCATCCCACCAACTAAGACTGGTGAGCATATGAAAGGACCGTACCACTCGTACCTCATCATAAGGCTCGTACCCATGAGTGTTATTGGGTCTAGAAAACAAAATTATAGGAAATTTTCTAAGGGTCAAAACCTAGGATGTTTCAATATTGTTGGGTTTGAAATCGAGAGGGCATCATGCAAAAGTTATTAGTTGCAAACTATGAGACAATAAATCAGACGACAAAAATACAATGCTAAAAAAATGAAATTATTATATGTTTTGGCCAATTGGCCTACGTATTATAAAAACTAATATTAAAAAACATAAAAACTATTAGGAGAAAATCTTTGTCACGACTCGGTGCTACCCCCTAGTTGAAATAATAGTGCTTATGGTTATAAGTGATCGCAAGCTAAACCATTATCTTGTACATACTATGAGCATTGAATAAAATATGAACATAACACATGTGCAAAAGATAAACTGAGAAGGTAATGTATATTTGAATACTAAAATACAAAATACTGAGTAACTGAAAGAAGTGATAAGAACTGAAAGCAACTAACTGATTGTCTAGCTATTTTAGCTGAATGTCTAAAAGCCTCAAAACTGATTGAGAAGTTGATGGAAAATAATCCCAACTAACTACGACTGACTGAATAAAATAAAATACTAAAATAATTGAATAATAATAACATGTCATTAATGGATAAGGACTCACCACTACGCCTGTTGTATTATGCTGAGCTATCTAAATACCGTAGGGAAATTATGCGTTCAAACCTAGGATATAGAAATAATAGCGCAAAGAAAAATATGTAGTCAGTACTTTGAATATACTGGTAAATAAGATGAGGTTAGGTTGATACACATAGGGTATTGCTCATATGAAATAAGGACTAACTGAATAGCATGAGATAACTGAACATAAATGCATGAATACTGTAACATCTAAGAATGTCGGACCAAGCATAAATCTTTAATCTTAATAAGTCAAAAATCTTAAAGACTGGAAACTATATAACTAGATAACTCAAAGTCTGTACACTTAGTCAAGCAAACCTGAACTGAGAATACACTGAAATACTATGTTGTGACTGTAGGAGGTACAACTAACCGACATTCCCCAATCTAAGCTAATTAGGGTCCAACCTATAACCCTAGTTGGACAGGTGTCAGTATCATGCCATAGGTACTAACACTAGCTATGTCGATTTGCTAATCTGATGTCCCGAAGGACTAGGGAGTCATTCCTAAACTAGCATTTGATCACTAAGAGAGTGTCCATCCTAAGCTGGCGGGTGACATCTCATAATCCTATGTTGGCTACGTAGTTCTGGAACTTAGGGACTGCTACTAAGGACTCAATCCTAACTGGCGGGTGAGCCCCCATCCCTAGGTTTGCTCGATGCTAAATCCTACTCCCAACTTAATATACACTTGTCTTGAACTGAACTAAACTCAATTGAATTTTATTACATAACTAATAGAGCTCATCATGAATATAAATATCTGAGTATACTGATAAGATTAATGGATTAACTGTCTAAGTACATGAAAAGCTGAATTCATATAAAACACGTAAGTATTAGGTGTTTACAACCCACAAAAACTGAATGGAAATATTAACAAAGACATATAAAAGCTTTAAAACCATAATAGGGGATCATTGTTCAAAACCCAAAACTTAGGCAATTCATCAAACACATGAGAGTCATGAACTTAAGCATTGGGATAGATAAAGCTTCCGAGAATAACATGATCACAAGACTAAAATCATAAATTAGGGATTTAACGTGAAGCTTTCAACTTCCAAAAAATGTAATAGCTCATTCCACTTGAAAAGACTTAGAAACATAGCTTGTAATTGAATTAACAAGAAATTCATGGAGATATTTCAAATTAAACTTGAAAACTCATAATTTAAAACCAAAAAGGGTTCTTAGACTCCATGGGTGAACGAAGCCCATGGATGAACATCGCACATACCTTACTAGGTGAATTCATAGAGATTCTTGAGAATTTCTTAAGGTTTGAAGCTTGAATTCCTTGGTTTCTTGAAATAGTTTTCTTGAGAGATTTTATGAATAAAGGGAAAAATGATTCTCCTAGGGGACCAAAATTTTGTGTTATGGATGAGTTGGGTAAAGGGAAAATAGCCCAAATTCCCTTAAATGATGAGGAACAAAATCTAGACAGAAAGAGAAGAGGGTGATGTGGGATTTGGAGCACCGAACTGGAGCAGGTGATGCGGTCTCTAAATCGGTGAACCGGGGGGCATGGCGCGGGCTCTGGAGCGATACACTGGAGGGAACAACACAGACTTATCCCAATGTTTCTACTATTTTGGATTCCTAAACACACCCCTACGCTCATCTAAAATTTTTTAAACTCACCCAAGATGTACTTTTAACATCCCTAATCATGAATAAACTCAAAAATTGATATTCTGATGTTGAGAAGGTCAAAAATAAAATCATTGATGTTTAGGGGCCTTGGAAATGACTAAGTCCCAACACTTAGTCTAGTTTCTATGCTTTGGACCCCTTATGCATACAATAGAGAGATAAAATAAGCTAAGACTTTTACAGGGTATTACAATATCACCCCCTTAGGAACATTCATCCTCAAATGAGACTTGTTTAACTAAGAGTATAGAATTAACTGAGATCATATAAAAAATTTACATGACTAGAAACATGAATGCAATAATGAGCCTGAACATGATACATAAACTTAACTGAATGTATGCAATGACATGAGATAGATTGCATAGCTGAAACTGACAATGGAAAAGAGTCAATCTGAAAAACAATTATTACCATTAGCTGAATCTGAGTTCACAGAGAAAAGATGAGGGTACTTAGTTTTCATATTTGCTTTTGCTTCCCAAGTGGCTCCCTTAACGAACTATTTTCTCCAAAGAACTTTGACCAAGGGAACTTCTTTGTTCCTTAGTCTATGAACCTGACGATCAAGGATCTCATCTGGGATTTCTTTCTAGGAAAGGCTATCCTTAACATCCATACTTCCTAACGAAATAACTACAGCTGAATCACTAATACACTTCTTTAACAAGGAAACATTGAACACTGGATGCACTTACGCTAAATCTGCAAGTAACTCTAGCTCAAAAGATACCTTCCCAAAATGACTCTAGATCTTACATGGGACAACTTAACAGGAACTGAGTTTCCTTTTCTTGCAAAATCTCTTCACTCTCTTCATGGGTTAGATTTTTAAATAAATGAAATCGCCAACCTCAAACTCAAGATCTTTTTTCCTCACATCTGCATAGGATTTCTGATGGCTTTGGGCTGTCTTCAGCCTCTCCCGAATCAATGAACTTTCTTCATCGCATAAAAAACAATATCTGGCCCTATTAAAGCATCTTCATCTGCGATCTACATCTCTTTCCATAACAAGCCTCAAATAGGGCCATCTAAATACTAGACTGATAATTGTTGTTATAGAAAAACTCAATCAAAGGTAAGTGATCATCCCAAAATACCTCTAAAGTCAATAACACATACTCTCAATATCTTCTTTAAGGTCTAAATGGTCCTCTCTGCCTGACCATCCGCCTGAGGATGAAAAGTTGTATTGAGATGAACTTGGGTACCAAGACCCTTCAAAAATGCCTTCCAAAAGTGAGAGCTAAACTGAGTCCTCTATCTGATATGATAGACAACGGAATCCCATGCAACCTAACTAAATCCCTAAGGTAGATCATAGCATAATCTTCAGTTGAGTAAGAAGTATGAACTAGTAAAAATGAGCTGGTTTGGCCATTCTATCTACAATAACCCATATCGAATCATACTAACGATGCATATGAGGTAACACTATCATAAAGTCTATTTTCACAACTTCCCACTTCCAAGTGGGGATACTAAAATTCTGCAATGTACCACTAGGCCTCTGGTGCTCAACTTTAACCTGCTGACAATTTAAACACTTAGCCACAAACTCTGCAATATCCTTCTTCATACTATTCCACCAATAGATTTCCTGCAAGTCATGGTATATCTTAGTGGTTCATGGATAAATGGAATATCGTGCATCGTGAACTTAGGCTAAGATTCGTTACCTCAACTCATCAACACTTAAAACATATAACCTTCCCTAGAAACACAACACACCATCTCCCCCTTAGGAGAAAACCTCTACTTTTGGATCTCTGACTAACTTCTTCAATCTAATAACACTGGGATCTCTATCTTGCTTTTCCTTTACCTCGGCATTCAAAGAAGATTCTGAACCATTTGAACCCATACACTACCTTCAGCGGAGTCAACTAACTAAATACCTAATATAGCAAGCTAATTAACTCCCTTGAATAACTTCTTCTTATCCTCTTTAAAATAAGCAACACTACCCATAAACAACCTGCTAAGGGCATTTGCTACTACATTGGCCTTGCCCGAATGATACAACACACTCATATCATAATCTTTTAACAACTCAAGCTATCTTCTCTAATGAAGATTTAAATCTTTCTGTGAGAACATATAATATAAATATTTGTGATTCATGAACACATAGCAATAAACCCCATAAAGTTAATACCCTCAAATTTTCAAGGCAAAAACAACAGCTGCCAACTCAAGAACATGGGTAGGATAATTCTTTTTATGGGGGTTTAAGTTATTTTAAGGCATAGGGTATGACCTTACCTCTCTACATAAATACACAACCAAGAACAACTCTAGAAGCATCATAGTAAACTTCAAACCCATCTGAACTATCTAGCAAAGTCAATACTAGAGCAGAAGTGAGTCGAGTCTTGAACTCCTGGAAACTCTTCTGTAAGAATCTGACCACTGTAAATTGAATTTCTTTTGAGTCAGTCGATACATTGGGGAAGCAATACAAGAAAAACCTTCAACAAATAATCTGTAATAGCCAACCAAACCTAAGAAAATCCTAAAATCTAATAAAGAGATGGGCATGGGCCAATTCCTTACTACTTCGGTCTTTTGAGGGTCAACTCTAATGTGTTCACCGGAAATAATATGGCTAAGAAAAGCTACTAATCTTAGCCAAAATTCACACTTACTAAATTCGGCGAAAACCTGATGAGATCTAAGGGCTCGTAACACAATTTTTAGGTGGTCTGCATAATCATTCTTACTATGAGAATAGACAAGAATATCATCAGTAAAGACTATGATAAATATGTCCAAGTACTGCTTGAACACTCTGTTCATAAAGTCCATGAAAGCTGCAGGGGTATTCATTACTCCAAAGGAAATAACTAGGAATTTAAAGTGACTATACTGAGTTCTTCAGGTTTTCTTCGAAATGTCGCATTCTCGAACTCTAAGCTGATGATAGCCGAATCTGAGGTCTATCTAAGAAAAATAACTAGCACCCTGAAGTTGTTCGAATAAGTCCTCAATCCCGAGGTATGGATACTTATTCTTGATTGTGACTTTGTTTAACTGATGATAGTCGATGCACATTCTGAGAGAACAGTCTTTCTTATGCACGAAAAGGACTGTTCTGCCCCATGAGGAAACACTCGGCCTGATGAAACCCTTATCCAAGAGATCTTTCAACTGCTCTTTTAACTCTTTATTTTTAGCTGGAGCCATTACGTAAGTTGGAATAGAGATAGGATGGATATCTAGAAGGAGATCTCTTCCCAAGTCAATTTTCCTTTTGGGAGAAAGTCCAAGAAGATCTTCAGGGAACATATCTAAAAGTTCCCTTCATAATGAAACTGACTCAAAACTGGAAGTCTCAAAAGTAGAGTATTTGACTCAAACAAGATGGTAAACACAACCCTTAGATATCATCTTTCTTGCATTAAGGTAAGAAACAATTTGACCCCTAAGCACGGAAGTACTACCCTTCCATTTGACAATTAGTTTACTGGGAAACTAAAACTGAACAACTCTATTTCTACAATCAACTGAGGCATAACATGAGTGGAGCCAATCCATGCTGAGAATGACATTAAAATCAGTTATATCTTACTCCACGAGGTCAACTGAGGTGATATTTTTAGATACTGTGATTAGGCAGTACTTGTATATGTACCTAGCTATAATAGAAACACCTACTAAAGTAGACTCTGAGAAGGGTTCTGCTAATGTTTTAGGATTGATGCCGAAGTTGACAGCTATATACAGAATTACAAAGGTGAGTGAAGCTCTAGGATCTAATAAAGCATAAACATGGGGATGAAAGACTTATGACATACCATTAACTACATGAGGAGAACTTTCCTTATCCTATCGGGACTGGAGTGCAGACAATCTATTCTGGTACTGACCACTAGTGGCACTAGAAGTAGCACCCTCCTAAGTCGAGCGACCTGCTAAAGCTAATGAGAGATTAGACTGACCCTATTGGAACAGATCATTTCCCCTATGAGCAGCTATTGGACACTCTTTAACCCTATGGCCTTGCTTGCCACACACAAAACACACATCACTACCAGCCTTACATGCACCCTGATGATTCCTACCATATATTCTACTAAGCAGATTGGTACGACCACTGTTTATGCTACCCAATGACTTAGAGCCTGGTGCTTAATGTCGATTGTCATTCCTAAACTTTGGCATTTACGCACAAGATGAATATGGGGATGGAGCTGAGAATTTTTAACGAAACTGAGAACGGTTTCCACTATCTAACCTCAGTTGAGAAAGTTAAAACTACCTGTTCTGGCCCTCTTATTCTCCTTCTCTTTCTCCATAAAATTCTCTTCCACAATTTGCTGCTCATGAACCATAAGCTTAGATAGGTTCATCTCCTAAACCAACATAGAAGTTCGACACTCCTTGACCACACTATCAGATACATAGAAACAAACTTACTTATTCTAGACCTATCATCAGCCACTATTGAAGGAGCATACCTCAACAACTTAGTGAACTTAAGCAAGTATTCCTTCACACTAATATTACCTTTCTTCAAATTTATAAACTCTTACACCTTAGCTTCCCTCAACTCTAAAGGAAAGAACCTATCTAAGAAAGTCGTGGTAAATTTCTCCTACTCTACAAGACCTACCTCAACACCTCTATCCTCCTTCCAATACTCATACCAAGATTGAGCTACATCCTTCAACTGGTATGTATCAAAATCTATACTGTAACTAGAAGTGACACCCATGATATTAGTCACTTTCTAAACCATATCAAGAAACTCCTGTAGATCCTCCTGAGACTTGAATCTCGAAAATAAAGGGGAATTTATTCGAGGTGAAATCCCAAATCATAGCTGCAGTTGTATTTTCCACTGTATTAGCTAGCAAAATAGCCTACTGATTGTTCTGAGAAGCTACTGAGTAAGTGAAGGTAGTGAAATTAGCTCTGAATTTAGTGTGAGAGACATGCACATTCAGGGGATCTTTCTAAACAAGTCATGCTGTGGTCTGGTTACTGTTCTTTCTTCCGTTGTCTATAAATAGAATAAAGGATAAGTTATATAGAGAATCTAAATAGCACTCATGCTCATTTGCACGACATGAATACTGATGAAGAGAAATTTTTCCTAAAACATCTCGTAGCCTCTTGTCCATAAGTGAGGCACACTTTACACCCCTGAACAGGACTCTACTCAATGCGGCTTTCGAACTCCCTAGGACACTTTAAAACCTTAGGCTCTGATACCAAGTTTTATCATGACCCGAGGCTACCCCTTAGTCACAACAATGATGCTTATTGTCATAAGTGACCACAAGCTAATCTATGAGCTAGTACCTGTTGTGAGCACTGAATAAAATAGGAACATAACACATGTGCGTAGATAAACTAAAAAGGTAATATAGATCTAAATACTAAAATATGAATTATTGAATATCTGAATGAAGTGATTAGAACTGAAAGTAACTAACTTATTGTCTAACTATTTTTTCTAAATATTTGAAAGCCTCTAAACTGACTGAGAAATTGATGGAACAAACCCCCAACTATCTCCGACAGACTAAATAAAATAAAATACTAAAATAACTGAATAATCATACTATATTCTCGGTGAATGAGGACTCACCACTATGGCTGCTGGATTATGCTAAGTTGTCTAACTGTAGTCGAGAAACTATGCGTCTGAACCTTTAATATAAGACATCATAGCAGAAAGAAGAGTATGTGGTCGGTACTTTGATTGTACTGGTATATGAGATGAGGTTAGGTTGATATGCATGGGATATTGCGCATATGCTATAAGGAATAATTGAATAACATAAGATAACTGAACATAAATACATGAAAACTATAACATTTAAGAATGCAAGCCCAAGCATAAATATGTAATCTGAAATTTAAAAGACTGCAAACTGTATAACTGAAAGTCTATACACTTTGTCAAGCAAACCTGAACTAAGAATACACTGAAATACTGTACTGTGACTGTGTGAGGTATCATCTAACTGACATGCCCCAATCTAAGCTAATTGGGGTCTTACCTGTAACCCCAATTTGAAGGGTGTTAGTACCGTGCCACGGGTACTACTACTGGCTGTGTGGATCTACTAATCTGATATCCCAAAGGACTAGAGAGTCAGTCCTAAACTGGCGGGTGACCCCTAAGAGAGTGTCAGTCCTAAAATGACAGGTGATATCTCATAATTCTACGCTAGTTACATAGTTATGGAACTTAGGGACTGCAACTAAGGACCTAGTCATAACTGGCAGGTGAACCTCTAGCCCTAGGTTCGCTCGATGCTAAATTCTACTCCCACATGAACTTACACTGGTACTAAACTTAACTAAATTTAAGTGAATGTTATTGCATAACAGATAATGCTCATCATGAATATAAATGTCTGTGTATATTGATAAGATTCATGGATTAACAGTCAGAGTACTTAAAAAGCTAAAGTCATGTAAAACACATAACTATCGGGTATTCACAACCCATCAGCACTGAATAAAAGTATTAACAATGTCATATAAAAGATTTTAAACCATAATAGGTAATCATTGTTCAAAACTCAAAACATAGGCAATTCATCAAACACATGAGAGTCATGAACTTAAGCATGGGGATAGACAAAACATGCGAGAATAACATGATCACAAGACTAAAATCATAAATTAGGGATTAAATGTGAAGCTTTCAACATTCAAAACATGTAATGGCTTATTCCACTTGAAAACACTCATAAACATAACTTGTAATTGAATTAACAAAAGTATCATGGAGATATTTCAACTTAAAAATGAAAACTCATAATTTAAAACCAAAAAGGGTTCTTGGACTCCATGGGCGAAAGAAGCCCATGGATGAACACCACACATACCTCACTAGGTGAATTCGTGAAGATTCTTGTGAATTTATTAAAGTTTGAAGCTTGAATTATTTGGTTTCTAGAGTAAGGGTTAGGGTTTCCTCTTGAGGTAGAAGATAGTTTTCTTGAGGGATTCTATAAATAAAAGGGCAAATAAGGCTCCTTGGGGACCTAAATTTTGTATTATGGATGAGTTGGGTGAAGGGAAAATGATCCAAATGCCCTTAAATGATGAGGAACAAAAGCTGAATAAAAAGGAGAGGGGGTGACGAGGGCTTTGGAGTACCGAACTGGGGTAGGCGGCCCGGGCTTTGGAGCGGTGCACTAGGGGCACGACGCGGGCTATGGAGCAGTGCATTAAAGGGTGCGGTGCAGGCTTATCCCAATGCTGCTACTAATTTAAATTCCCAAACATACCCCTACGCTCGTCTAAAAATTTTGAAACTCACCTGAAATGTACTTTTAATATTCCTAATCATAAATCAACTCAAAAAATGACATTCTGATACCAAAAAGGTCAAAAATAAAGGAATTGAAGTTTAGGGACCTTGAAAATGACTAAGTCCCAACACTTAGGCTAATTTCTAAGCTTTGGACCCCTTATGCATACAACTGAGAGATGAAATGAGCTTAGACTTTACGGGATATTACAATCTCCCCCTAAACAAGACTCTTAAACGACTACATTGTGAATGCTATTGTGTTATTGTCTTAGAAGAAGGGTTTTCTATTAATAGAGTTCCAAAATCTTTCTTCTTAGTATGAAATTTGTTGAATATGGAAAAGTTTTCTATTTTCCTTTCAGGAAATGTAAAAGTATTTATGGTATTACTTTTATTTTCCTTCTAAATAATAAAACTTAAATTTCGTAAGAAAATCAGGGCAAAATCCTAACACATATTAATATCATTTTTTATTTATTAAATCACATGATATTTAATTGGCTAATTATCTTTTATTTTATATTCTCTTTGTAAGTTTATTCTACAGTCTACACATGAAATATAAAATTAATGATCAGACTCCTACAATGTTCTTTAAAAAATATTTTAAGTTAGACAAAGAAGGATCCTTTAAATTTTAATTTTATATAACAACAATTCTCTTTCATAAATATTATTTCTCCTTATTACTCATTCTCTTCAATACTAATTAGATTTTAAAAAGAACTATATCTTTATCAATTCCGTCTCATTTTCTCTTAATACTAAACATATTTTTTTATTCTTATTTCAATAGAGTAAAGCACTCTACTCCCAATTTTAAAAAATATAGTCTTCATATTAATTTATAAAATAAACACACTGAATTCAAATAGAAAATAAAAGACAAATTATTTTGATAGGATGTTATAATTAATTATGGTGGTGATATTATATGTTATACACAAAAAATTTTCTTCATTTTTTATTGTACTTACATTGAACATTTGATCTCCTATTCTTTAATATCACAAGTTCTTATTTCTCTATTTAAATTTCAAACACTACAACAACCATAATGAAGAAAAAAGTAGTTTCCACTCTAATCTAAAATGTTATAATATAAATGCAAAAAGAATAAAAATAAAAAAAATGAAATGTTTATAAGGATTCTTTTTCTCTTTTGCTAATATGATCGGAAAAAAATAATTCAACAATACGTCTTACATTAAAGTTAAGAAATACAAAGAAAATAACTTGTGATATAAATTCTTCGAAAAAAATATTGAAGAGTTAAGAACATAAAAATAACCTGCACATAAGTGAAAAAGAAACAATTTAAGTAAGATCATAAATGTTAATTCACAAAATTGGTTTCAACCTAATTTTCATCTACTTGATTCGTACTCCGATGTTCGTATTGCATCATAAAGTTAGAATTTGATTATATAATCTTCTACATAGGATGCTGATTTTTAATTGACTTTTGCTTATAATATTATTTTACCATAGGCGTATAGTCTCTTGATTGTTAATCAATTATTCACTTTCTTATAAAAAAAATTTGAAACCTAAAATAGAAATTAATTTTTAATGTTATTATTTGTTTTCACAATCTATATTATGTTAAAATGTGGAACATAAAATATTCATTTTTTTCAAATTTATTGTTTCCATATAAATGTTGTTTGATTGAAATTAAATATAAATCTTTTGATGTTATATTTTTTAGTTCATTAATATAATATAAAATGAACTTTCAATCATTTTAATTTATCAAAACATCTATGGAAGGATACCAAGTGAGATTATAATTTAATACTTCATTATTGTTTAAATTCAAATATATAGAAGTAGTAGAATTTGTAATCAACTATTTGACAGTATAATTTGAATATATATATATATATATACATAGATATCATAATTATATTAACTTTTTCCTAAATTTCTCTGAATTTATGATCTAATTACTTAATTATCTACATAAATATAGGAACAAATTTTAGATTAAAATAAGACTTCAACTATTTTCCTCTCAATAATTATTGTTGGGATGTCATTTAAATAAAATAAAGAAGTTTAAATTTAAAAAAACGACAGTTCATTACACTAAATTTCCCACTAAAATAAAGAAACTTATTAATAAAAACAATAATAAATCAAATTATTTCTAATTTTGTGCCAGTTCATCATTCTTTGTACCTTTTCCTAGAATTTCACATAATTTACCTTTCATGAATCTCTTCTATTTGTATAGTTTGATTTTATTGAATTGATTAATTTAATTACCTCAATAATTTCGGGAAGGGCTTAAATGGTCATTCGTTGCAGATTTATTTATATTTTTTTTTCAAAAACAACAAAATAGTTTTAGTATGTTCTATTTCTTTTGAATATTTAATTCGTTATTAGTTTAATTTTAGGAAAACATTGATTTGGTTAGTTAAGAAAGGTTCCTATATTTCAATTAGGTCAAATTATAGATCTTATTTAAATAAAATAATGAAATTTAATAATAAAAAAGTTAATAAAATTTTAAATAATTTTTTTCTATTTCTATGCCACTTTATCTTTCAATGTAACTTTCCCTAGAATATCATGTAATTTACTTTCCATGAATATCTCCTAATGGTATAGTTTGGTTTTATTTAATTGATTATTTAATTACATTTCTAATTTTGGAAAGGATTCCAATAAGGTAGCAAATTGTTTAAATAAAATAAAAAAATTTAATAATTAAAAGATAAATAAAAAATCAATAATTTTTTATTATTGTACCATGTCATTTTTCTTTGTAACTTTCCTTTGAATTTAACGTAATTTACTTTCCATAAATCTCTCCTAATTGTATAGTTTGATTTTATTTAATTGATTAATTAATTACATCTATATTGTCGAAAAGGATTAAAAATAAGGTGACAAATTGTTTCTCCCCTAAATATAGATTTATTTATATTGAAAAAAAAAGAAAAGAATTCTGATATGTTCTGTATCTTTTGAATGTTTAATCTGTTATTAGTTTAATTTTAGAAAGAACATTAATTTGATTAGTTTTAAAAAAGTAAGTATCTTTCAAGTAGGTGCAGATTCAAATTTGATTTTTTTTTGTATCAATTAATTTCTATAATACTTCCTTGATTTACTTAGTTGCAATGAAATCATATAACTTTTTGTTTAATAACTTGAGAAATGACATCTTTTTTCAATATTAATATAGGTTTACATAACTTTTATTAATATTGGTTTACATATCTTGAGAAATGACATCTTTTTTCAATATTTTTATTCTGGAATGACTATAATCTTTCTATACAAATTGATTGATTACTATTTACTAATTGGTTATTCTCTTAATTTATTTTTCTTGTAATACTTTTTTTATATACTCAATTGTAATGAAATCATAAATATTTATTTATTATAATATTATTATTTATATTGTTTAAATTACTTGAATACATATTTTAAGGGAAGAAATCTTTTTCAACATGTTTTTTAAAAAAAAAAATTGTAATGACTTTTTTATCAAAATAATTTTTTATCATGTAAGTTGCTTGATTGATTATTCACTTAATTAATTTTCTTTGTAATACTTTCTTGATTATCCCAATTGTAATGAAATCATAAATATTTTTTATATAAAAATCATTATTTATATTGTTTACATATTTTGAGGGATGGCATATTTTTTCAATATAAAATCTAAGTTTTCATCCAATTGAAATCAAACTTTTTTACTTTATACCACAATACGAAATAATTAAATAAACTACCAAAAAAATTTTGTTGCAAGATTTCAAATGGCTAGTTCTCAATAGGTCACTTGGCATAACTTTAAGCTAAACTATCTTCATTTATCATATATATATAGAAGATATGAAATAGATATAGAATTATATAAAATAATTAAATAATCAACAAAATACTTCACGTTGTAAGATTTCAAGTTGCTAGTTCTCAATACGGCACTTGGCATAATTTTAGGTTAGACTATCCTCTTTTATTATATATATAGAGATATGAAATAATTAAATAAACAGCGAAATACTTTTTGTTGAAAGATTTCAAGTGGCTAGTTCTCAATATGCCACTTGGCATAATTTTAGACTATATGTGTATATATATATATATATATATATATATATATATATACATATACAAACATATGAAAGAAATATAGAATAATATGAAATAATTAAATTCTAACACCCCGAATTTTCGGCCTCTAAAAATTTTAAGTTTTTGAGCTCACTGCCAAGGTAACGACTCCCGTAACGAGTCGTGAAGACTCATTATGAGTCGTAGGGCTCTAGTCATAGGAAAACTAGTGAGAAATTTCCAAGTTTCTACTGAGGTCACGACTTGGACCTCACGAGTCGTAAGGTGAGGTCATGACCGTAGGTTTGTACTCATGACCAAACCCGTGAGATGGCCCAAGGTTATTATCTTGGTAACGATTAGAATCCATGAGTCGTTAGATCAGGTCACAATTCATACGGATTGAATCGTGACCATACTAGTAAGGATGTCCTGAATCACTCTCAAACTATGAGTGTAGGAAATGACTCGTACCTAGTCATTATGAGTCATGACGTGACCCATAACAACTGGTGATAGTTTTTCCTGTATTTTGTTTTAGGGGATGTCGGTCATTTTCCTCTTTTCCCATATAAGACCCACGTCCATAAAACACCTTTAGGGTCTTATTATCATCCTAACACACATCAAATACACTTTTCTCTTCTCCAAAAATCCCTAAGAAAGAACACATAGGGTTTATTAATGATTGGTCATCTAGGGCTCAACGTGTTATTCTTCTTCAAATTTCTTAGTATCTCAGGCATATATCTCTTTACAAAAAAATTATTTTGATAAAAGCATGTGTTTAAACTTGTTATCCATGTGATTAATTGTTGGTTTTTAATCTAGGTTCAAGACTTTCAGATGTTAGTGGTTGAATTATTCTGCCTATGGTTTATATTAATTATTTATGCTTTGAATTGATAGTTATTAAAGTAATTGAGTGCATGGGTATGAGAATTAGAATGGGGGTCGTGGATTCCTTCAAATTGATTTGATAAACTTATGGGGGTCATGGATTCCCCTACCTTTATGGATTTTGGGAATGACCTTAACCCAACCTTATGAAATTGGCTTTAAAATATGGATATACGTATATTGAAACCAAATTTGAACTATTGCATTACATAAAAGGCTCATAGAGTACAAATGGTTTTGAAAGGCTTTTATGGCCATGATTTGATAACGATTGGACCATTGGGGTCGTGGTTTCCCCCAAGTTGATGGTCAGTGGAAATGGCATTATGATATTATCTTAAAGTGAGATTGCTATAATGATACCAACGTTATGTGCCTTAATGGATTATCCTTGGATTAATGAATAGGAATGTGTAAATATTTTAATTGGGCTTAAAGGGGGTTGTGTAGCTGACCGTGAAGATGGAGGTCTTGAGGTACCGATACAAGAAATGACGTTTACTAGTATGGGGGTTGGTCTTAATAGTCATGTGTTTATGTCACACCTTATAAATATATATATCATTTGTTGATGAAGGAACATAGATTTCTCGAATATCCTAGACATCTTCGGTTCGTGCGGCTAAAATGGACTTAGGCCTAACCAGTAGGGAGGGAGATGGACCTAATGTAATATCCTGGAAAATTTTTCGTTGAAATTTTGTGCGAAAACGTGTTGGGTTCTATATTCTAGAATGAATTATAAATTTTTTGTATGGAATGGCTAAGATTATAACCCACCATTGCGTAGAGTATCAAATAAGATTTCCAACAATATATGGATCATCCCAAACGGACACCTGAGCGACGAGTTATGAACATTCCGATTGAACCATGAATAGTAGTGAACAGTAAAACGTGCAGGAAAAAGTACAGAGGCCTGGCGTATTTTTGCTCCAAATTTAAACGATTATACCTCCTTGTACATAATGATCTGGGTGATCTACTATATATCAATGGAAAGCTCTGTGATTCCTCTTTCTAATGAAATTGGTTTCATCCAATTTGTCTATCGGAACAAAAATTTATGGTCGATCTACTTCAGCCTATCAAAAGTAAATTTTTAGGTCAACTTCAAATGATCATAGCTCATCGTACACAATGATCTGGGTAAGATACTATATATCAACGGAAAAATATGAGAGTCCTCATTCTAATGAAATTGGCTTCATCCAATTTGGATATCGGAATTAAATGTTATTGTTGATCTACTTCAGACTATCAAAACAGTCCATCAAAGGACAGATTCGAGAATTATTTAATTTTTAGGAGTGTTTTGGTCATTTGTCCTCACCCAAAATCCATCCAAATCCTATATTAAAGCCTATTAGAAACATTATATGTTATATTTCATCAAATTCCCTCAAAAAGAAAATCCTAAGCTCCTACATCCAACTTCAAGAACCTCCAAAGTTTACAATTAATTCTGCAAATTTATTCAAGATTCCAAGTTCCTAGTTCAAGAATTTCAAGAACCTCTAAAGTTCACCATTAATTCTACAAATTTATTCAAGATTCCAAGTTCCTAGTTTAAGAACTCCAAGAACCATCATTCAAAGGAATGATTAACATTTCGAAAATGAGTATCGATCTAAAGTTCATCATTCAAGGTATCTAGGGTTTTTCAATAAGAACTCTCTTTCGTTCTTGTGCCCAAAAGTAATTTTCTTTACAAAGGCATGATTTTTATTTAATTTTTATGAATTTGAAGCATGAACCCATATCTTATGATGATTATTATGAAATCTTGATGTTTATGATTCTGAAAGATGAATTTACATGTGTGGAGATATAAAGCATGAATCTTTAACGATATGTATCATGATTTTGATATTTGGGTCATGAATCCCCATTGAAAATTCTGTTTTTTTGAGAAAGTGTGTGTTATATAAGCACGTTGATGTTGAATATTTGAGATATTTTTAATGATTTGACCTTTTGGTTTTAATGGAGTTGTTTTGAACTCGAGTGTGAAAGAAATCCACAACGTGGTTGATTTTGATAAATGGAAAGCATGATGACTCTCGATGTATATTTATATATTACTGAAATTGTTTTATTGTGGATTGTATTTGAAATAATCTGAACTAAGTACAGGAGAAATCTTTAGCACCGAGTGGGAGGTATAAAGTGACCATACTTTCCTAGAACTATGTGCCCCCGTAGGAGTGAGCCTGAGGCTTATTTATACAGTGATCACTTGTTTGTGTGGATTTGATGTCGATAGTCCTACACTGATGGCAAGGATAGGACGGCTCTTCTCAACATGGGTTGTACGTTGAACTCCATGTAGCTCACATGGTTTATATCGGTTATAGGATATCCCAGTGTGTGTATGTTTCCTTGTGTCTATGGTGAATGGTGAAGTGATTTAAAAGTGGAATTGTGAAAGTTAATCTTTCGAAAGATTTAAATGATAGTTACATTATGAGAATTGATATTCTTGATGAACTAAAAGTGATTGACAAACTATATGATGACTCACATGTGTTATTGTACTTATTTCATCATCTCATGATTATGATGATTTTCTTCGGGCTATGTGAGTCTTTCATACATCCTGCATATTTCTTATAAATATTTAAGATGATTATGTTTATAAAAATGCATACACCCCCATATACTAGGTTCCTTTCCATGATACTGACCCACATCTCTGGATGTAGGCTACATTTTCTTGGAATGTAAGTTTAGGTGCTCAGTTCTAGGTTCGACAGTGATTTTTCGGGCATGCTGTTCAACATTCTTTATTGTGGTGAGTCCTCATATTTCGAGTATATGATGTCTGATGTTGGTTTCACGAAATTATTTACATTTGATAACTGAGTATGAGTTAGTTGGGGCATGTCTCAATGGATTGCTGGTTTGATTGATTTTCTTAGAGGCTTGTCAGACTAGCATAGATGTTCAGAGTTGACTAATAAGTCATATTTTGTTATCTTTCTGATATTCTTTTATTCTTAGATGATGATTACTTTTTTGATATTTTAGGGTTATTTATGGAAACCCTGTTGATTTGTGTTGAACTAAATAAAAATAGCTCAAAGGGTTAGCTTGGGGCTACTCATAGCCTTAAGCACCGTGTGACGCTCTGGGACCCATTTTCTGGGGCGTTACAAACTTGGTATTAGAGCCTAAGGTTTTGTGGTGTCCTAGGGAGTTTGACAAGCCACGTTAAGTAGAGTCTTGATCATCGGTGTGTAGCACGCCACATCTATGAGTAAGAGGCTACAAGACATTTTAGGAAAAAGTGTGATTCCTTCTTTTAGAAGTCTATCATTCTTAAAGTGTCTTTCTTTACTATTGATTTGTGCTCTCCTCTGTCAAAAATATATCTCTATTGATTGTCGGACCCGAGTGGTCAAGTTTCAATTTTTGGGTGCATCCATGTTTGGGTGGTCTGAGAATTCTGTGTGACCCAAGAGTCATTTTATCGCATACCTCAAAGCTAGAAAGCTTATTTCTAAGGGGGTATTTATCATTTTGTTAGAGTCAAAGACACTAAGTTGGAGACTCCAACTCTCTAGTTTGTTAACGTCGTCAATGAGTTTTCTTATGTCTTTCCAGATGATCTTCTAGGGATACCTCCTAATAGAGGCATAGAGTTCAGGATTGATCTTCTTCCCGATACTCAGCCTATTTCTATTCCTCCTTATCATATGGCCCCTGCAGAACTTAAGGTGTTGGAAGAGCAACTTAAAGATCTACTAGATAAGGGTTTCACAAGGCCCAGTATTTCTCCTTGGGGTGTTCTTATGTTGTTTGTGAGAAAGAAAGATGGCTCATTGAGTATGTGAATTGATTACCACCAACTGAATAAAGTCACCGTAAAAAATAAGTACCCCTTTTCGAGAATAGATGATTTCTTTAACCAATTGCAAGGTGCAAGTTATTTCTCAAAGATAGACCTTCGTTTCGGCTATTATCAACTCAAAGTTAGGGAGTGTGACATCCCAAAAACCACTTTCCGAACTCGTTATGGACATTTTGAGTTTTTTGTTATGTCTTTCGGGTTAACTAATGCCCCTGCAACTTTCATGGACCTCATGAATTGAGTGTTCAGACCATATTTGGATATGTTTTTCATAGTATTCATCGATGATATACTGGTGTACTCCCGTAGTGAGGATGAACATTCTGATCATCTCCGAACTGTCTTGCAAACCCTTAAAGATCACAAGTTGTTTGCCAAGTTCAGTAAGTGTGAGTTTTGGCTAAGGTTAGTTTCTTTTCTAGGTAATATCATTTCTTCCAAGGGTATTAGAGTTGATCCCCAAAAGACCGAAGCTATTAGAAATTGGCCTAGACCCATTTCTCTGACTGATATCCAAAGTTTCTTGGGTTTAGCTGGCTATTA
>NC_061115.1:150728778-150730461 GCF_002878395.1 Capsicum annuum | reverse complement strand
AGGATGAACATTCTGATCATCTCCAAACTGTCTTGCAAACCCTTAAAGATCACAAGTTGTTTGCCAAGTTCAGTAAGTGTGAGTTTTGGCTAAGGTTAGTTTCTTTTCTAGGTAATATCATTTCTTCCAAGGGTATTAGAGTTGATCCCCAAAAGACCGAAGCTATTAGAAATTGGCCTAGACCCATTTCTCTGACTGATATCCAAAGTTTCTTGGGTTTAGCTGGCTATTACCACCATTTTTTTAGGGTTTCTCCTTTATATCATCTCTTATGAATCGTTTGGCCCAAAATAAAGTGAAGTTCTTGTGGTATGAATCTTTTGAGAAGAGTTTTTAGGAGTTAAAGACTCGACTCACTTCAGCCCCTGTTTTGACTTTGCCTGATGGTGTTGATAGTTTTCTGGTGTACTGTGATACTTCGAGAGTTGGGTTGGGTTGCATATTAATGCAGAAGGGTAAGGTGATAGCTTATGCTTCTAGATAGTTGAAACCCCATGACAAAACTTACCCCACCCATGACCTTGAGTTGGCTGCTGTTGTGTTTGCTTTGAAAATCTGGAGACACTATTTGTATGATGTCCATTTTATGTTTTCATTGATCATAAGAGTCAGCAGTATGTGTTTACCCATAGAGAATTGAACCTTAGGCAGAGAGGATGGTTAGAATTATTAAAGGACTATGATATGAGTGTGTTGTACCATCCGGGCAAGGCTAATTTTGTGGCGAATGCCCTAAGTAGCGTGTCTATGGATAGTGTTTTGCATGTGGTAGAAGGTAAGAAAGAGTTGGCTCGTGATGTACATCATTTGGCTAGATTGGGGTTAGGTTGTTTGACTCTACTGAAGGTAGTATAAGGGTTCAGAGTAGTTTCGATTCCTCCTTGGTTTCGGAAGTGAAGGAAAAGCAATACTTGGATGCTAGTTTGGTCAGACTGAAAGAGTCAGTCAAGGACCAAAAAGTAGAGGTTTTCTTCGAAGAGGGATATGGTTTGTTGAGATTGCAGGGTAGATTGTGTGTCTCGAATGTTGATGATCTGAGACTGAGGATTATGGCTAAAGCACATGGGGCACGATATTCCATTCATCTTGGTGCCACCAAGATGTATCGAGACTTGCGGGAAATCTATTGGTGGAGTGGAATGAAGAAAGATATAGCAGAGTTTGTAGCTAAGTGTGCAACATGCCAACAGGTTAAGGTTGAACACCAAAGACATGGTGCTATGATGCAAGAGTTTATTATTCCCACCTGGAAGTGGCAAGAGATAAATATGGACTTCGTGATTGGTTTACCTGCTGCCCGATACCACATTATTCCATTTGGGTTGTGGTTGATAGGTTGACTAAGTCTGCTCACTTCTTGCCTATTCATACTTCATATATTGCTGAGGATTACGCTAGATTGTATATCTGAGAGCTAGTCAAACTGCATGGAGTTCCCTTATCTATCATTTTGGATAGGGGGACTCAGTTGACTTTGCAATTTTGGAATGGTTTTCAGAAGGGTCTTGGTACCCAAGTGCTTTTGAGTTCTGCTTTTCATCTGCAGACCAATGGTCAGGCTGAGCGAACCATCCAGACCTTAGAGGATATATTGAGAGCTTGTACACTTGACTTTAAGGGAAGTTGGGATGATCATTTACCGTTGATAGAGTTTGCTTACAATAACAGTTTGCACTCTAGTAT
>NC_061115.1:150705886-150728678 GCF_002878395.1 Capsicum annuum | reverse complement strand
TAGGTTGGTTCGAGGTGGGTGAAGCGGCTATGAGTGGTCCTGATTCGATATTTGAGGCTATGGAAAAAGTTAAGTTGATTAGGGAAAGGTTGAAAACTGCGCAGAGTCGTCAGAAGTCATATGCGGATGATAGAAGGAGAGAACTTGAGTTTAAAGTTGGTGACCTAGTGTATCTGAAAATTTCACCCATGAGGTTGGTGAAGAGATTCAGAAAGAAGAGGAAGCTTAGTCCTCGTTATGTTTGTCCTTACAAAATTCTTAGTCGTGCTGGTAAGTTAGCTTACGAGGTCGAGTTGCCTTCCGAGTTGTCCTTTGTTCATCCAATATTCCATGTCTCCATGCTTAGAAAGCATATTAGCGATGTTGTGGTAGTAGATTCCTCTGTGAGTGCTGACTTTCAAGAAAATCTTTCTTTTGATGAGATTCCTGTTGAGATTCTTAATTTTAGTGTTCGAAGACTAAGGAACAAAGAAGTTCCCTTGGTCAAGGTGTTATGGAGAAACCAATCTGTTGAGGGTGCAACTTGGGAAGCTAAGGCAGATATGCGATCCAAGTACCCGCACCTATTTTCCACGAACTCGGATCAAGCCGAAGGTACCGTTCGTTCCTAAATCATGCACTTTTGATAAAAGTTGCAGCAGTTCAGCTGTCATTTATTATGTGTTCAACTGTAGTTTCTTGAATTTATGCATTCTATGTTGCATTCGGACTGAGAAACGATGTGGTGATGAGTCTAGCGAATGGTTTCAGGTGTATGCTCTATTCCCTATATACTCTTGGCATGTCTAGCGTCATTCGAGGACGAATGTTTCCAAGGGGGGATGATGTAATACCCTGAGAAAGTTTTTGCTAAAATTTTGTGCATAAACGTGTTTGGTTCTATCTTCTAGTATGAATTATAAATTTTTCGTGTGAAATTCTTAGATTATGACCCACCATTGTGTAGAGTATCGAATAAGCTTTCCAACGATCTGTGGATCATCCAAAATGGACACCCGAGCGACGAGTTATGAACAGTCCGATAGAACTGTGAATAGTAGTGAACAGTAAAACCTGCAGGAAAAAGTACAGAGGCATGGCGTATTTTTGTTCAAACTTTAAATGATCATAAATCCTTGTACATAATGATCTAAGTGATCTACTATATATCAACGGAAAGCTCTGCTAGTCCTCTTTCTAATGAAATTAGTTTCATCCAATTTGTCTATCGGAGCAAAAATTTATGGTCGATCTACTTCAGCCTATCTAAAGCAAATTTTTAGGTCAAATTCAAATGATCATAGCTCCTCGTACACAATGATCTGGGAAAGATACTATATATCAACGGAAAAATATGAGAGTCCTTATTCTAATGAAATTGGCTTCATCCAATTTGGATATCGGAATAAAATGTTATGGCTGGTCTACTTTAGACTATCAAAATAGTCCACCAAAGGACAGATTCGAGAATTATTTAATTTTTAGGGTTGTTTTGGTCATTTGTCCTCACCGAAAATCCGTCCAAACCCTATATTAAAGCCTATTAGAAATATTATATGTTATATTTCATCAAATTCCCTCAAAAAGAAAACTCTAAACTTCTACATCCAACTTCAAGAACCTCCAAAGTTCACCATTAATTCTGCAAATTTATTCAAGATTCCAAATTCCTAGTTCAAGAACTTCAAGAACCTCAAAAATTCCCCATTAATTCTACAAATTTATTCAAGATTCCAAGTTCCTAGTTCAAGAACTCCAAGAACCATCATTCAAAGGGACGATAAACATCTCAAAAATGAGTATCGATCTAAAATTCATCATTTAAGGTGTGTGAGGTTTTTCAATAAGAACTCTCTTTCGTTCTTGTGCCCAAAAGTAATTTTCTTTACAAAGGCATGATTTTTATTTGATTTTTATGAATTTGAAGCATGAACCCATATCTTATGATGATTTCTATGAAATCTTGATATTTATGATTTTGGAAGATGAATTTACATATGTGGAGATATAAAGCATGAATCTTGAATGATATTTATCATGATTTTTATATTTGGGTCGTGAATCCCCGTTGGGAATTCTATTTTTTTGAGAAAATGTGTGTTATATAAGCACGTTGATGTCGAATATTTGAGATATTTTGAATGATTTGAACTTTTGGTCTTAATGGAGTCTTTTTGAACTCGAGTGTGAAAGAAATCCACAATGTGGTTGATTTTGATAGATGAAAAGCATGATGGCTCTCGATGTATATTTATATATTACTGAAATTGTTTTATGGTGGATTGTATTTGGAATGATCTGAGATAAGTACGGGAGAAATCTTTACCACTGATTGAGAAGTATAAAGCGACCATAATTCCCTAGAACTACATGCCCCTGTAGCAGTGAGCCTGAGGCTGATTTATATAGTGATCACTAGTTTATGTGGATTTGATATCGATTGTCCTACTCCGATGGCAAGGATAGGACAGCTCTCCCCAATGTGGGTTATACGTTGGACTCCATGTAGCTCACATGGTTTATATTGGTTATAGGATCTCCCAGTGTGTGTGTGTTTCCTTGTGTCTATGGTGAATGGTGAAGTGATTTGAAAGTGGAATTGTCAAAGTTATTTTTTTGAAAGATTTAAATGATTTTTACATTATGAGAATTGATATTCTTATTGAACGGAAAATGATTATTGACAAATTATATGATGACTCACATGTGTTATTGCACTTATTTCATCATCTTATGATTATGATGATTTTCTTCGGGCTATGTGAGTCTTTCATACATCCTGCATATTTCTTATAAATATTTATGATGATGATGTTTATAAAACTGCATACACCCCCATATACTCGGTTTCTTTCCATGATACTGACCCATATCTTCGGATGAGGGCTACATTTTCTTAGAATGTAGGTTTAGGTGCTCAGTTCCAGGTTCGACAGTGATTCTTCGGGCACGTTGTTCAACATCCTTTATTATGGTGAGTCCTCATATTCTGAGGACATGATGTCTGATGTTGGTTTCACGAAATTATATACATTTGATAACTGAGTATGAGTTAGTTGGGGCATGTCTTAATGGATCGCTGGTTTGATTGATTTTCTTAGAGGCTTGTCAGACTAGCATAGATGTTGGGAGTTGACTAATAAGTCATATTTTGTTATCTTTCTGATATTCTTTTATTCGTAGATGATGATTACTCTGTTGATATTTGAGGGTTATTTATGAAAACCCCGTTGATTTGTGTTGAAATGAATGAAAATGGCTCAAAGGGTTAACTTGGGGCTACTCGTAGCCTTATGCACCGTGTGACGCTCTGGGACCCATTTTCTGGGGCGTTACAAACTTAGTATTAGAGCCTAAGGTTTTGTGGTGTCCTAGGGAGTCTGACAAGCTACGTTAAGTAGAGTCCTTATCATCGGTGTGTAGCACACCAAATCTATGAGTAATAGGCTACAAGACATTTTAGGAAAAAGTATGATTCCTTATTTTAGAAGTCCATCGTGCTTAAAGTGTCTTTCTCTACTATTGATTCGTGCTCTCCTCTGTCAAAAATATATCTCTATTGATTGTCGGACCTGAGTGGTCAAGCTTTAATTTCTGGGTGCATCTGTGTTTGGGTGGTCTGAGAATTCTGCGTGACCCAAGAGTCATTTTATCTCATACCTCAAAGCTAGAAAGTTTATTTCCAAGGGGGTATTTACCATTTTGTTAGAGTCAAAGTCACTAAGTCGGAGACTTTAACTCTCTAGAGGGATACCTCCTGATAGAGAGATAGAGTTCGGGATTGATCTTCTTCCCGATACTCAGCCCAATTCTATTTCTCCTTACCATATGGCCCCTGCACGACTTAATGTGTTGAAAGAGCAACTCAAAGATCTACTAGATAAGGGTTTCATAAGGCCCAGTGTTTCTCCTTGGGGTGTTCCTATGATGTTTGTAAGAAAGAAAGATGGCTCTTTGAGTATGTGAATTGATTACCGCCAACTAAATAAAGTCATTGTAAAAAATAAGTACCCCTTTCGAGAATAGATGATTTCTTTGACCAATTGCAAGGTGCAAGTTATTTCTCAAAGATAAACCTTCGTTTCGGCTATTATAAACTAAAAGTTAGGGAGTGTGATGTCCTAAAAACCGCTTTCCGAACTCGTATGGCCATTTTGAGTTTCTTGTTATCGCTTTCGGGTTAACTAATTTCCCTACAACTTTCATGGACCTCGTGAATTGTGTGTTGAGACCATATCTGGATATCTTTGTCATAGTGTTCATCGATGATATACTGGTGTACTCTCGTAGTGAGGATGAACATTTTGATCATCTCCGAACTGTCTTGCAAACCCTTGAAGATCATAAGTTGTTTACCAAGTTCAGTAAGTGTGAGTTTTGGCTAAGGTCAGTTTCTTTTCTGGGTTATATCATTTCTTTCGAGGGTATTAGAGTTGATCCCCACAAGACCGAAGCTATTAGAAATTGGCTTACACCATTTCTCTGACTGATATCAAAAGTTTATTGGGTTTAGCTGGCTATTACCGCCATTTTTTTTAGGGTTTCTCCTTTATATCATATCTTATGACTCGGTTGACCCAAAATAAAGTGAAGTTCTTGTGGTATGAATATTTTGAGAAGAGTTTTTAGGAGTTGAAGACTCGACTCACTTCAGCCCCTGTTTTGACTTTTCCTGATGGTGTTGATAGTTTTGTGGTATACTATGATGCTTCAAGAGTTGGTTTGGGTTGCGTATTGATGTAGAAGGGTAAGGTGATAGCTTATGCTTCTAGATAGTTGAAACCCTATGAGAAAAATTACCCCACCCATGACCTTGAGTTTGCTGCTGTTGTGTTTGCTTTGAAAATCTGGAGACACTATTTGTATGGTGTCCGTGTTTATGTTTTCATTGATCATAAGAGTTAGCAGTATGTGTTTACCCATAGAGAATTGAACCTTAGGCAGAGACGATGGTTAGAATTATTAAAGAACTATGATATGAGTGTGTTGTATCATCCGGGCAAGGCCAATGTTGTGGTGGATTCCCTAAGTAGCGTGTCTATGGATAGTGTTTTGCATGTGGTAGAAGGTAAGAAAGAGTTGGCTCGTGATGTACATCATTTGGCTAGATTGGGGGTTAGGTTGTTTAACTCTACTGAAGGTAGTATAGGGGTTCAGAGTAGTTTCGATTCCTCCTTGGTTTTGGAAGTGAAGGAAAAGCAATACTTAGATGCTAGTTTTGTCAGACTGAAGGAGTCAGTCAAGGACCAAAAAGTAGAGGTTTTCTCCTAAGAGGGAGATGGTGTGTTGAGATTACAGGGTAGATTGTGTGTCCCAAATGTTGATGATTTGAGGCTGAGGATTATAGCTGAAGCGCACGGGGCACAATATTTATTCATCTTGGTGCCACCAAGATGTACCGAGACTTGCGTGAAATCTATTGGTGGAGTGGAGTGAAGAAAGATATAACAGAATTTGTAGCTAAGTGTGCAAGATGCCAACAGGTTAAGGTTGAACACCAAAGACCTGGTGTTATGATGCAAGAGTTTATTATTCCCACCTGGAAGTGGGAAGAGATAAATATGGACTTCGTGATTGGTTTACCTGCTTCCCGATGCCATCATGATTCCATTTAGGTTGTGGTTGGTAGGTTGACTAAGTCTGCTCATTTCTTGCCTGTTCATACTTCATATACTGCTGAGGATTATGCTAGATTGTATATCCGAGAGCTAGTCAGACTGCATGGAGTTCCCTTATCTATCATTTTGGATAGGGGTACTCAGTTCACTTTGCAATTTTGGAATGCTTTTTAGAAGGGTCTTGGTCCCCAAGTGCTTTTGAGTTTTGCTTTTCATCCGCAGACCAATGGTCAGGCTGAGCGGACCATCCAGACCTTAAAGGATATGTTGAGAGCTTGTACACTTGACTTTAAGGGAAGTTGGGATGATCATTTACCGTTGATAGAGTTTGCTTACAATAATAGTTTCCACTCTAGTATTGACATGGCTCCATTTAAAGCCTTATATAGGAGGAAGTGTAGATCACCCATAGCTTGGTTCGAGGTGGGTGAAGCGGCTGTGAGTGGTCCTGATTCGATATTTGAGGCTATGGAAAAAGTTAAGTTGATTAGGGAAAGGTTGAAAACTGCGCAGAGTTGTCAGAAGTCATATGCTGATGATAGTAGGAGAGAACTTGAGTTTAAAGTTGGTGACCTAGTGTATCTAAAAATTTCACTCATGAGGGGGGTGAAGAGATTTAGAAAGAAGGGGAAGCTTAGTCCCCGTTATGTTTGTCCTTACAAAATTCTTAGCCGTGTTGGTAAGTTAGCTTATGAGGTCCGAGTTGTCTTTTGTTCATCCAATATTCCATGTCTCCATGCTTAGAAAGCATATTAGCGATGTTGTGGTAGTAGATTCCTCTGTGAGTGCTAACTTTCAAGAAAATCTTTCTTTTGATGAGATTCCTGTTGAGATTCTTGATTTCAGTGTCCGAAGACTAAGGAACAAAGAAGTTCCCATGGTCAAGGTGTTATGGCGAAACCAATCTACCGAGGGTGCAACTTGGGAAGCTAAGGTGGATATGCGATCCAAGTACCCGCACCTAATATCCATGAACTCCTATCAATCCGAAGGTACCGTTCTATCCTAAATCATGCACTTTTGATAAAAGTTGCAGCAGTTCAGCTGTCATTTATTATGTGTTCAACTGTAGTTTCTTGAATTTATGCATTCTATGTTGCATTTGGACTGAGAAACGATGTGGTGATGAGTCTAACGAATGGTTTCAAGTGTATTCTCTATTCCTTATCTAATCTTGGCATTTCTAGCGTCATTCGAGGACGAATGTTTCCAAGGGGTGATGATGTAATACCCTGAGAAATTTTTTGCTAAAATTTTATGCGTAACGTCTTGGGTTCTATTTTCTAGAATGAATTATAAATTTTTCATGTGGAATGTCTTAGATTATGACCTACCATTGCGTAGAGTATCGAATAAGCTTTCCAATGATCTGTGGATCATCCAAAAAGGACACCCGAGCGACGAGTTATGAACATTCCGATCGAACTGTGAATAGTAGTAAACAGGAAAACATGTAGGAAAAAGTACAGAGGCTTGGCATATTTTTGTTCCAACTTTAAACGATCATAAATCCTTGTACATAATGATCTAGGTTATCTACTATATATCAACGGAAAGCTCTATTAGTCCTCTTTCCAATGAAATTAGTTTCATCCAATTTGTCTGTCGGAGCAAAAATTTATGGTCGATCTACTTCAGCCAATCAAAAGCAAATTTTTAGGTTAACTTCAAACGATCATAGCTCCTCGTACACAATGATTTGGGTAAGATACTATATATCCACAGAAAAATATGAGAGTCCTCATTCTAATGAAATTGGCTTCATCCAATTTGGATATCGGAATAAAATGTTATGGTTGATCTACTTCAGACTATCGAAACAGTTCACCAAAGGACAGATTCGAGAATTATTTAATTTTTAGGTGCATTTTGGTCATTTGTCCTCACCCGAAATCTGTCCAAACCCTATATTAAAGCGTATTAGAAACATTATATGTTATATTTGATCAAATTCCCTCAAAAAGAAAACCCTAAGCTCCTACATCCAACTTCAAGTACCTCTAAAGTTCACCATTAATTCTGCAAATTTATTCAAGATTCCAAGTTTCTAGTTCAAGAACTTCAAGAACCTCAAAAATTCATCATTAATTCTTTAAATTTATTCAAGATTCCAAGTTCCTAGTTCAAGAACTCCAAGAACCATCATCAAAGGGAAGATTAACATCTCAAAAATGAGTATCGATCTAAAGTTCATCATTCAAGGCTTGATTTTTATTTGATTTTTACGAATTTGAAGCATGAACCCATATCTTATGATGATTTCTATGAAATCTTGATGTTTATGATTTTGAAAGATGAATTTACATGTGTGGAGATATAAAGCATGAATCTTGAACGATATTTATCATGATTTTAATATTTGGATCGTGAATCCCCATTGGAAATTGAGGTTTTTCAAGAATGTGTGTGTTATATAAGCACATTGATGTTGAATATTTGAGATATTTTGAATGATTTGAACTTTTGGTCTTAATGGAGTCTTTCTGAACTCGAGTGTGAAAGAAATCCACAATGTGGTTGATTTTGATAGATGAAAAGCATGATGGCTCTCGATGTATATTTATATATTACTAAAATTATTTTATGGTGGATTGTATTTGAAATGATTTCATCTAAGTACGGGAGAAATCTTTAACACTGAGTGAGAGGTATAAAGCGACCATACTTCCCTTGAACTACATGCCCCCATAGGAGTGAGCCTGCGGCTGATTTATATAGTGATTACTAGTTTGTGTGGATTTGATATCGATAGTTCTACTCCGATGGCAAGGATAGGACAGCTCTCCCCAACGTGGGTTGTACGTTAGACTCTATGTAGCTCACATGATTTATGTTGGTTATAGGATATCCCAGTGTGTGTTTGTTTCCTTATGTCTATGGTGAATGGTGAAGTAATTTGAAAGTGGAATTGTGAAAGTTATTCTTTTGAAAGATTTAAATGATATTAACATTTTGAGAATTGATATTCTTGTTGAACGGAAAGTGATTGATAATTTATATGATGATTCACATGTGTTATTGCACTTATTTCATCATCTTATGATTATGATGATTTTCTTCGGGCTATGTGAGTCTTTCATACATCCTGCATATTTCTTATAAATATTTATGATGATAATGTTTATAAAACTGCATACACTCCCATATACTCTGTTCTTTTCCATGGTACTGACCCACATCTTCGGATGTGGGCTACATTTTCTCGAAATTTAGGTTCAGGTGCTCAGTTCTAGGTTCAACAGTGATTCTTCAAGCACGCTGTTCTACATCCTCTATTGTGTTGAGTCCTTATGTTCCGAGGACGTGATGTTTGATGTTGGTTTCACGAAATTATTTACATTTGATAATTGAGTATGAGTTAGTTGGGGCATGTCTCAATGGCTCGCTGGATTGATTGATTTTCTTAGAGGCTTGTCAGACTAGCATAGATGTTGGAAGTTGACTAATAAGTCATATTTTGTTATTTCTTAATAAGTCGTATTTTGTTATCTTTCTGAAATTCTTTTATTCTTGGATGATGATTACTATGTTGATATTTATGGGTTATTTATGGAAACCCTGTTGATTTGTGTTGAAATGAATGAAAATGGCTCAAAGGGTTAGATTGGGTCTACTCGTAGCCTTAAGCACCGTGTGACACTTTGGGACCCATTTTTCGAGGCTTTACAAACTTGGTATCAGAGCCTAAGGTTTTGAGGTGTCCTAGGGAGTCTGACAACCCATGTTAAGTAGAGTTTTGACCATCGGTGTATAGCGTGCCACATCTATGAGCAAGAGGCTACAAGACGTTTTAGGAAAAAGTGTGATTCTTTTTTTCAGAAGTCTATCATGCTTATAGTGTCTCTCTCTGCTATTGATTCATGCTCTCCTCTTTCAGAAATATGTCTCTATTGATTGTCGGACCCAAGTGGTGAAGTTTTAGTTTTTGAGTGCATCCATGTTTGAGTGGTCTGAGAATTCTATGTGACCCAAGAGTTATTTTATCTCATACCTCAAAGCTAGATAACTTATTTCCAAAGGGGGTATTTACCATTTGGTTAGAGTCAAAGACACTAAGTCTAAGACTCCAACTCTCCAGTCTGTTAACGTTGTCAATAAGTTTTCTACTGTCTTTCTGGATAATCTTCTAGGGATACCTCCTAATAGAGAGATAGAGTTCGAGATTGATTTTCTTCCCGATACTCATCCCATTTCTATTCCTCCTTACTGTATGGCCCCTACAGAACTTAAGGAGTTGAAAGAGAAACTCAAAGATCTACTAGATAAGGGTTTCATAAGGCCTAGTGTTTTTCCTTAGGCTGCTCCTGTGTTATTTGTAAGAAAGAAAGATGGCTCTATGCGTATGTGCATTGATTACCGCCAACTGAATAAAGTCACCATAAAAAGTATGTACCTCCTTCCGAGAATAGACGATTTGATTGACCAATTGCAAGGTGCAAGTTATTTAAAAAAGATAGACCTTCATTTCGTCTATTATCAACTCAAAGTTAGGGAGTCTGACATCCCAAAAATTGCTTTCCGAATTTATTACTGCCATTTTAAGTTTCTTGTTATGTCTTTTGGGTTAACTAATGCCCCTGCAACTTTCATGGACCTCATGAATTGAGTGGTCAGACCATATCTGGATATGTTTGTCATAGTATTCATCGATGATATACTGGCGTACTTCCTTAGTGAGGATGAACATTCTGAGCATCTTGGAATTGTCTTGCAAACCCTTAGAGATCACAAGTTGTTTGCCAAATTTAGTAAGTGTGAGTTTTGGCTAAGGTCAGTTTCTTTTTTGGGTCATATCATTTCTTCTGAGGGTATTAGAGTTGATCCCCAAAAGATTGAAGCTGTTAGAAATTGGCCTAGACCTATTTCTCTGACTGATATCCAAAGTTTCTTGGGTTTAGTTGGCTATTACCGCCATTTTTTAGGGTTTCTCCTCTATATTATCTCTTATGACTCGGTCGACCCAAAAGAAAGTGAAGTTCTTGTGGTCTGAATCTTGTGAGAAGAGTTTTTAGGAGTTGAAGACTCGACTCACTTCAGCCCCTGTTTTGACTTTGCCTGATGGTGTTGATGGTTTTGTGATGTACTGTGATGCTTCAAGAGTTAGGTTGGGTTGCGTATTGATGCAGAAGGGTAAGGTGATAGCTTATGCTTCTAGATAGTTGAAACCCCATAAGAAAAATTACCCTACCCATGACCTTGAGTTGGCTGCTGTTGTGTTTTCTTTGAAAATTTGGAGACACTATTTGTACGGTGTCCATATTGATGTTTTCATTGATCATAAGAGTTTGTAGTATGTGTTTACCCAGATAGAATTGAACCTTAGGCAGAAACGATAGTTAGAACTATTAAAGGACTATGATATGAGAATGTTGTACCATCCGAGCAAGGCCAATATTGTGGCGGATGCCCTAAGTAGAGTGTCCATGGATAATGTTTTGCATATGGTAGAAGGTAAGAAAGAGTTGGCTCGTGATGTAGATCGTTTGGCTAGATTGAGGGTTAGGTTGTTTGACTCTGCTGAAGGTAGTATAGGGGTTCAGAGTTGTTCCGAATCCTCCTTGGTTTCAAAAGTGAAGGAAAAGCAATACTTAGATGCTAGTTTGGTCAGACTGAAGGAGTCAGTCAAGGACAAAAAAGTAGAGGTTTTCTCCCAAGGGGGAGATGGTGTGTTGAGATTGCAGGGTAGATTGTGTGTCCCGAATGTTGATGATCTAAGACTAAGGATTATGCCTAAAGCGCATGGGGCACGATATTTTATTCATCCTAGTGCTACCAAGATGTACCGAGATTCCCGGGAAATCTATTGGTGGAGTGGCATGAGGAAAGATATAGCAGATTTTGTAGCTAAGTGTGCAACATGCCAACAGTTTAAGGTTGAACACCAAAGACCTGATTCTATGATGCAAGAGTTTAGTATTCCCACCTGGTAGTGGGAATAGACAAATATTGACTTCGTGATTGGTTTACCTGCTTCCCGATGCCATCATGATTCTATTTGGGTTGTGGTTGATAGGTTGACTAAGTCTGCTCATTTCTTGCCTGTTCATATGTCATATACTGCTGAGCATTATGCTAGATTGTATATCCGAGCGCTAGTTAGACTACATGGAGTTCCTTTGTCTATCATTTTGGATAGGAGTACTCAGTTCACTTCACAATTTTGGAATGCTTTTTAGAAGGGTCTTCGTACCCAAGTGCTTTTGAGTTCTGCTTTTCATCCGCAGACTGATGGACAGGCTGAGCGGACCATCCAGACCTTAGAGGATATGTTGAGAGCTTGTATACTTGACTTTAAGAAAAGTTGGGATGATCACTTACCGTTGATAGAGTTTGCTTACAATAACAGTTTCCACTCTAGTATTGGCATTGCTCCATTTGAAGCCTTATATGGGAGGAAATGTAGATCACCCATAAGTTGGTTCAAGGTGGGTGAAGCGGCTGTGAGTGGTCCTGATTTGGTATTTGAGGCTATGGAAAAAGTTAAGTTGATTAGGGAAAGGTTGAAAACTGCGTAGAGTCGTCAGAAGTCATATGCGGATGATAGAAGGAGAGACCTTGAGTTTAATGTTCTTGACCTAGTGTATCTGAAAATTTCACCCATGAGGGAGGTGAAGAGATTCGGAAAGAAGGGGAAACTTATTCCCCGTTATGTCGGTCCTTACAAAATTCTTAGCCGTGTTGGTAAGTTAGCTTATGAGGTTGAGTTGCCTTCCGAGTTGTTCTCTGTTCATCCAATATTCCATGTCTCCATACTTAGAAAGCATATTAGCGATGCTGTGGTAGTGGATTCCTCTGTTAGTGCTGACTTTCAAGAAAATCTTCTTTTGATGAGATTTCTGTTTAGATTCTTGATTTCAGTGTCTGAAGACTAAGGAACAAAGAAGTACCCTTGGTCAAGGTATTATGGCGAAACCAATCTGTTGAGGGTGCAACTTGGGAAGCTGAGGCGAATATGTGATCCAAGTACCCGCACCTATTTTCCACAAACTCCGATCAAGCTGAAGGTACCGTCTTCCCTAAATCATGCACTTTTGATAAACGTTGCGGCAGTTCAGCTGTCATTTATTATGTGTTCAACTGTAGTTTCTTGAATTTATGCATTCTACGTTGCATTCGGACTGAGAAATGATATGGTGAGGAGTCTAATGAATGGTTTTAGCTGTATGCTCTATTCCCTATCGAATCTTGGCATGTCTAGCGTCATTCGAGGATGAATGTTTCCAGGGGGGGATGATGTAATACCCCGGTAAATTTTTCGTTGAAATTTTGTGCGTAAACGTGTTGGGTTCTATCTTCTAGAATGAATTATAAATTTTCTGTGTAGAATGTCTTCGTTTATAACCCACCATTTCATAGATTATCGAATAAGCTTTCCAACGATATGTGGATCATCAAAAATGGAAACCTGAGCGACGAGTTATGAACATTCCGATCGAACAGTGAATATAGTGAACAGTAAAATGTGCAGGAAAAAGTACTGAGGCCTGGCGTATTTTTTCTCCAACTTTAAACGATCATAACTCCTTATACATAATGATCTGGGTTATCTACTATATATCAACGGAAAGCTCTGCGAGTCCTCTTTCCAATGAAATTAATTTCATCCAATTTGTCAGTCGAAGTAAAAATTTATGGTCGATCTACTTTAGCCTATCAAAAGTAAATTTTTGGGTCAAGTTCAAACGATCATAACTCCTCGTACACAATGATCTGGGTGATATAATATATATCAACAAAAATATATGAGAGTCCTCTTTCTAATGAAATTGGTTTCATCCAATTTGGATATCAGAGTAAAACGTTATTGTTGATCAACTTCAAACTATCAAAATAATCCATCAAAGGACAGATTCTAGAATTATTTGATTTTTACGGGCGTTTTGGTCATTCCCCCCACCCAAAATCCATCCAAACCCTATATTAAATCCTATTAGAAGCATTATATATTATATTTCATCAAATTTCCTCAAAAATATAACCCTAAGCTCCTAGATCCAACTTTAAGAACCTCTAAAGTTCATTATTAATTTTGCAAATTTATTCAAGATTCCAAGTTCCTAGTTCAAGAACTTCAAGAACCTCCATAGTTCACCATTAATTCTGCAAATTTATTCAAGATTACAAATTCCTAGCTCAAGAATTCCAAGAACCATCATTCAAAGGAACGATTAATATCTCAAAAATGAGTATCGATCTAAAGTTCATCATTCAAGGTATGTGGGGTTTTCAACAAGAACTCTCTTTCATTCTTGTGCGCAAAAGTAATTTTCTTTACAAAGGTATGATTTTTATTTGATTTTTCCGAATTTGAAGCATGAACCCATATCTCATGATGATTATTATTAAATCTTGATGTTTATGATTTTGAAAGATGAATTTACATGAATGGAGATATAAATCATAAATCTTGAACGATATTTATCATGATTTTGATATTTGGGTCGTGAATCCCCATTGAAAATTGTGTTTTTTTAAGAAAGTATGTGTTATAAGCACGTTGATGTTGAATATTTGAGATATTTTGAATGATTTGACCTTTTGGTCTTAATGGAGTTGTTTTGAACTCGAGTGTGAAAGAAATCCACAACGTGGTTGATTTTGATAGGTGGGAAGCGTGATGGCTCCCTATGTATATTTATATATTACTGATATTGTTTTGTTGTGGATTGTCTTTGAAATGATAGAAGAAATCTTTAGCACCGAGTGGAAGGTATAAAGCGACCATACTTCCCTAGAACTACGTATCCCTATAGGAGTGAGCCTGAGGCTGATTTATATAGTGATCACTAGTTTTTCTGGATTTGATATCGATAGTCCTACTCCGATGGCAAGGATAGGACGGCTCTCCCCAACATGGGTTGTACGTTGGACTCCATGTAGCTCACATTGTTTATGTCGGTTATAGGATCTCCCAGTGTGTGTGTTTTCTTGTGGCTATGGTGAATGGGGAAGTGATTTGAAAGTGGAATTTTGAAAGTTATTCTTTCAAAAAATTTAAATGATATTTACATTATGAGAATTGATATTCTTGATGAACTAAAAGTGATTGACAAATTATATGATGACTCATATGTGTTATTGTACTTATTTCATCCTCTCATGTTTATGATATTTTTCTTCGGGCTATGTGAGTCTTTCATACATCCTGCATATTTCTTATAAATATTTATGATGATGATGTTTATAAAACTGCATACACCCCCATATACTCGGTTCCTTTCCATGGTACTGACCCACATCTTTGGATATGGGCTGTATTTTCTTGGAATGTAGGTTCAGGTGCTCAGTTCCAGGTTCGACAGTGATTCTTCGGGCACGCTGTTCTACATCCTCTGTTGTGGTGAGTCCTCATGTTCTAAGGACATGATGTCCAATGTTGGTTTAACAAAATTATCTACATTTGATAACTGAGTATGAGTTAGTTGGGGCATATCTCAATGGTTCACTGGTTTTATTGATTTTCTTAGAGGCTTATCAGACTAGTATAGATGTTGGGTGTTGACTAATAAGTCATATTTTGTTATCTTTCTGAAATTTTTTTATTCTTGGATGATGATTACTCTATTGATATTTGAGGGTTATTTATGAACCCCCATTGATTTTTGTTGAACTGAATGATTATGGCTTAAAGGGTTAGCTTGGGGCTACTCATAGCATCAAGCACTGTGTGATGCTCTAGGACCCATTTATTGGGGTGTTACACCTATAAATCAGGGAAGAGCTACAACCATATAGCCCATGGGTGCTTAGATGACAAAAAGCTACACAGTCCAGGCTAATATTTTAAACTCTAATATAAACTTTGTTCCCTATCCTGACATATTATATATATATATATATATATATATATATGATTGTGTGTATATAGTTTTGAATTATTTTGGACTGATTGATTATTGCATTATTTTATCCTTTTTTTGAGTTACATGCTGCGCTCACCTTGCTAACCATTCCTGTACACTATATCCGCACGCAATGCAGGGTTTGATAATACTTCTATTTTCTTGTGCAGTGATAGGTGATTTTTGGATTATTCGTTAGTTAGCTTTCAAGTGGTGAGTTTCCATTCTTCGAAAGGCCTTCATTTTATGGTCTAGTCTTTACTTATGTCTTAAACTATTTCGATAGGTTTTTGGATATGGTCGAGGGAATATCCTGACCTTGGTTGATGTTCAGTTTCTTAGAGAATTTTGTGGATAAAATATGGGAGGATGGTGTTATAGATTCTTAGATCCCTTTTGTTATTGATTTATCTATCTTGTCATATATTCTGAATTTAGCTCTATCTGGTTATACGTTTAGAACTCATTAGCTGCTGGTTGTATTTTGTTTTGGTTGACTAGTATAATAGGGGTAGTGTTTGGTCCTTGGTAGACTTGAGATACCCGTCACGACTAGGACCTAGTTCGAGTCGTGACAAGTTTAGTATCAGAGCCAGGTTCATGGTCATTGGGTGTCCACAAAGCCATGTCAAGTAGAGTCTCCTTTATGGGTATGTAGCACACCATACTTATAATGGAGAGGCTATAAGGAATTTAGGAATGTTTTTCTTTCTTGTGTTCTATTTTTGGGCTATAGAGTCTAAGGTCTTTAAAAATCTTTAGTTTTCATTAATTGCATTTTAGATCATGCCTTCTCAAAACTTTGATGTTTGTAGAAACTTGTTTGTCCTACTTGAGGACAATTTGGATGGAAATCGCCCTGTATATAGTGTACAAATGAGGTCTAGGGTCTCTACTCCTAAGTGTTCTACCCCTCATGGAGTTCCATTAGTTCTTGCCAGTCCTTTTTGGGTTTCTAAGGCTAATGATGTTCAAGCCCAGCTTCCCCAAGGAGATATTTACAATGCTAAGGTTTGATGACCTAATCATCTGCTGACCCAGTTAGTTACTTCTCAGTCTCGTCAGCCTTACTATGTTGGTTCATTTCTCCAGCTTCTTAGGTCACTAGAGATGGCCAATTTATTAGATTAAATCCTTTGACCTTTACTGGATCTAAGGTTTTGGAGGATCCTCAAGGTTTTGTAGTTGAGATACAAAAGATATTTAGGGTTATGCATGCCACTAACTCAAAAGATATGGATTTTTTCTTATATCAGTATAAAGATATGACATATTAGTAGTATGAGGAGTGGGAGTGGTTGAGGAGTGATAATGCAGAGCTGGCTACATGGCTAGTGCACCATGGTTATTACGATGAGTTAAGGAATTGGTGTTTTAAATATGGCCAGCTTTGTCATATCCAGAGGAACTGTCCCTCAGCTAATGTTGTTACTGGAGCTAATAAGGTTATGATTTGTAATTCTTTAGCACCTGCATTAAAGGGTAGTTCTTTTAGTACCGGCACTGGTCGAAACTATTTTTATGCTCTTGACACCTATCAAGAATCTAAGGTATCTCCTGCTATTGTCACTGGTACGTTAATACTCTTCTATCATGATGTATATTGTCTGCTTGATTTGAGTTTTACCCTTTCTTATATGATCCCTTATGTGGTTGTTCATTTTGGTTTCGATCCTGAGTGCATTTCTGATCACTTCTCTATGTCTACCCTAGTGGGGGGTTCTATTATGGCTAGAAAAATTTATAGGGGTTGTGTGGTATCTATCTGTGGCAGGGAGATATTGGTAGATTTGTAGAGTTTTATATATTGGATTTTAATGCAATCTTTGTGATGGATTGGCTCCATTCGCTCTATGCCTCTCTAGATTATCAGACCCATAAAGTCAGTTTCCAATTCCTCAATAATCCAGTGATTGAGTGGGAAGAGAGGTCTTTAGTACGTAAGGGAAGATTTATTTCTTGTCTAGATATAGAATGTTTATTTCCAAAGGGTGTGTATATCATCTAGTTTAGGTTTAGGATTCTAGTTCTGGAGGTGCTTCCTTGCAATCTATCCCCATTGTTAACAAAATTCCTCAAGTGTTTCCCGATGACCTTCCTGATATTCCTCCCGAAGGGGAAATAGACTTTGGGATTGATCTTCTACTGGACACCCATCCTATTTCTATTTCTCTTTATAGAATGGCTCTAACTGAGTTGAAAAAACTTAATGAGGAGTTAAAGGATCTTCTGGATAAGGGTTTAATCTATCCTAGTATCTTTCCGTGGGGTGTTCTTATGTTTTTCATGCATGAGATGGATGGGTCTCTTCGGATGTATATAGACTATCAATAATCAAATAAGGTTGTTTTGAAGAAGAACGTGCTTGTGGGCTGTAGCTATGTTAAATAAGGAAGTTTAGGTTGATTTCTCTATTGAATAGACTATTATATTATGCGGGATATTTCACTGGTGGTGCATGATTGTTGCTAGACCCTAAGTTTGAACCTCAGATATTGATAGTGGTGATAAGAATGTTATCTTGAAAATAGAGATGCAATATTTATGGGAATAGATTAGTAGGCTTAATATAATGTATGAAAGAGATTAGGTTGATAACTTTATAAATTATTGGAGTAGGAAATTGTGATATACCATAGGTCTAGTTTAGAAGCAATGAATTGGGTCTAAGTCATTAGGTGGATAAGAGCATGAAGTTTACAAGAGTATGTTGAACCCCAGGTAGCATCTTGTTAGATGAGGTTTTAAGTATGTAAGTGCTATGTGTACCTAGTTCATGTGATTGAATGTCTTAGTGTGGAAGATTTTGGGGAGTTTTTATATGGTGTTCTTCAAAGCTGAATTGAGGAGATTATGGACAAACTATGTGAGCCCTTGGTGTAGACTTAAGAATTTAGTTAAATCATGACGTTATCCGATTAGAGGTTTTGTTATGCATAAAGAAGTGTGGATGTGTATGCTCATGCGAGTGTGACTTATAGGGTTATAGTTATAGAGTCTAGCAAAAGATTAGATTAGTATCTATGAAGGGTAGTGGCATCAAATTGTAGCTATATGGGGGGAGATGGTGAACGAAGGTTGATCATAATTTTTCTCATGGCGGTGAATTTCGGGGAAGAGTCATGGAAAATCTACACTTATTCTAGAAAATTCCTCCTACTTCATTTTAAGAGGACATTTTATCAATGTCCTACATATTCAAATTGAGCCTATGTCTTAGGTCTGAGTTCTCTATGCAACTTATGTCCATGCTCTAACCCCTGAACTAGTATTAGTAACGGTTCTCAGAAATCTAAGCCTCCAAGTATTCAAGCTCTATATTATGATGCGCGTGATCTATAAACTAATGTCTCACTTTATGATTTTATAAGGAACTATACACTCAATATGCCATTGATTCATCTTATGACGTGTCTTAGCCCAAAGTGATTTCATATATGCATACTCGTTACCATTCTCAGCTTTTAGATTGAGAAGCAATAGTTTTAACTGGCAAACTTTATTTTATTTTTGGAATATATAAATTTCAGGGTCTTTTAGTTATGTGGTTAGCGCGGGGGGGGGGGGGGGGTGGGGGGTGATCATAAGATTGAAATGATGAAGTATTGTATCCATATCTAAAAGTATAGTAGGGAAGCGTGGATATATTTAAGGGCTATGAGATGTATTATTCAAGTTGGAGAATGCTTCTATTCTATTCTTATGTCCCATGTGAATCTTTTTTCATGTCTTGTATCAATGTTCTATAGAACTAATGCCCTAGATCATGTCTATGTCATGTCTCATTATCGCATGATTCGTGCCTACACGGTTTACTTGGTGATGTCATGAAGCTTATTTATACATGGTTTACTTGGTGATGTCATGAAGCTTATTTATCTTGGTGCCTATGTGTGTTTTTGATGAGGAAGGATTCCTAATGTGAAGTTAATTCCTTTATTCATAATTTTAGAGCTTTAATAAGTCCCTACCTATCATTTAGGGACTCAATCCTGGGGGGAGAGAATGTAACACCCCAAATTTTGAGCCTCTAAATATTTTGAGTTTTTGAGCTCACTGTGTGGGTTACGACTTACCTAATGAGTCTTGAAGACTCATTATGAGTTGTAGAGATATTGTCATAGGTGAAACGGTGAAGAATACCCAAGTTTATGTTGAGGTCATGACTTGGACCTCAAGAGTCATAGGGTGGGACTCGTGAGCAAACTAGTGAAATAGCTTAAGGTTACTGTCTTGGTAACAACTAGACTCCATGATTCATAGGGTTCGGTCATGAGTCATAGGGTGTGACTAGTGACCATACCAGTAAGGATTCCCTGAGTCACTGCCCAAACTATGAGTCCAGGAAATGACTCATACCTAGTCACCACGAGTCATGACGTGACCTATAACAGCTGGCGACAGTTTTTCCTATGTTTTGTTTAAGAACACTTTAGTCATTTACTTCTTTCTCTAGATAAGACCTACGTCCATAAAAAAAATTTAGGGTCTCATTATCATCTCAACATACATCAAACGCACTTCTCTCTTATCTCAAAACACCTAAGCAAGAACATCTAGGGATTTTTATGGATTGATCATCTAGGGCTCAAAATGTGATTTCTTCTCAAAATTTCTTTGAATCTCAGACATGTATCTCTTCTGGTAAAATTAGTTTTGATAAAAGCATGTGTTTAAACTTGTTATCCATGTGATTAATTGTTCGTTTTGAATTTGGGTTGAGAACTTTTGGATGTTAATGGTTGAATTCCTTTTCCCATGGTTTTTATTAATCATTCATGCTTTGAATTGATAGTTTTTAAACTAATTGGGTGTATAGGTATGGAAAATCGAATGGGGGTCATTGATTCCCCCAAATTCATTTGATGAACTTACAGGGGTCATGGTTTCCTCCACCTTTATGGATTTTAGTTATTGAATTAGGAATGACCTTAACCCAACCTTATGAAATTGACTTTAAAACATTGATATATGCATGTTGAAAGAAAATTTGAACTATTGTATTGCATAAAAGGCTAATGGAGTAAAAATGATTTTGAAATGCCTTTATGGCAATTATTTTATAATGATTGGACCATGAGGGTCATGGTTTCCCACAAGGTAAAGGTCAATGAAAATGGCATTATGATATTAGCATATAAACAAGATTGGTATGAGATACCAATGATATGTGCCTTAATGGATGTCATTATAATGAACGAAAATTTGTACATATTTTAATTGGGCTTACAGGGGTTGTGTAGCTGACCATAAGGTAGAGATCTTAAGGGACCAATACTGGAAATCATATTTTCCGGCATGGTTGTTGGTCTTAATGGTTGTGTGCTTGTGTCATAGCTTATATATATTTATCCTAGATTTGTGACGGGACATAGATTTCCAAACCTTTCTGGATACCTCCAGTTTGTACGGCTAACACACATTGGGGCCCAACTATAAGGAAGAGAGCTGGACCCATATATCCTGTGGGTGTTTAGATGACGGAAAAGCTACACAGTCCAAGCTAATATTTTAAACTCTCATGCTAAACCTTGTTCCCTATTCTAACATATTATATATATACATATATGTATATATGTATGTATATAAGTATGTATATATATGATTGTGCGCATATGGTTTGGAATAATTTTGGACTTATTGATCATGATATTATTTTATCCCATCCCTGAGTTACATGCTAGCGCTTACCTCGCTAACCGTCCTCAGATGTTTTATCCCCATGCGATGTAGGGTCCAAAGACACTTCTGTTTCCTTGCATAGTGGTAGGTGATTTCTAGATTATTCATGAATCATCTTTGAAGTGGTTAGCTGCCGTTCTACGAAAGTCCCTTATATTATGGTCTTGTCTTTAGTTATGTCCTAGACTATTTTGGTGGGTTTTTGGATATGGATGGTGGCATGTCTCGACCTAGGTTGATCTTTGGTTTCTTAGAGAATTTTGTGGACAAAGTGTGGGTGGATGGTGTTAAAGATTCTTGCATCCCTCTGGTTAATGATTTATCTATCTTGTTAAATGTTCAGAATTAAGATCTATTTGGTTATATATTTGGAAATCATCCGCAGCTAATTGTATTATGTTCTTGTTGGATAGGCTAATGGTGTAGTCTCTGGTCCTTGGCAGACTTGAGATACCCATCACGACTAGGCCCTGGTTCGTGTCTTGACATAAATAATGAATAAAATACATTTTGTTGTAATATTTCAAGTTGCTAATTCTCAATAAGCCACTTGACATGTTTTTATGCTAGACTATCCTCCTTTATTATATATATAGAAACTTATCTGTTGCTAGTTGTATTGTGTTCAGGTTGGATCGACTAATAGGGGTGTTCTCCGGTCCTTGATGGACTTGAGATATCCATTACGACTAGGCCCTGGTTCGGGTCGTGACATAAATAATCAACAAAATACTTTTTGTTGTAAGATTTCAAGTTGCTAGTTTTTAATATGTCACTTGACATAATTTTATGCTAGACTATCATCCTTTATTATATATATAGAGATATGACATAGATATAGAATAATATGAAATAATTAATTAATCAACAAAATATTTTTTGTTGTAAGGTTTCAAGTTCCTAGTTTTCAATATGCCATTTGGCATAATTTAGGCTAGACTACCCTACTTTATTATATATATAGATGGTTATTCTCTTAATTATTTTTTTTTGTACTACTTTTTGGATATACTCATTTGTAAAGAAATCATAAATATTTATTTTTTATAAAATTATATTTATATTATTTAAATTAGTTGTTTTCATATTTTTAGAGATGAAATCTTTTTCAAAATATTTTTTAAAAAAAAATTGAAATGATTGTTTTATCAAAATAATTTTTTATCATATAAGGTGCTTGATTGATTATAAACTTTGTTAATTTTCTTTGTAATAATTTTGTGATTAACTCAATTTTAATGAAATCATAAATCATTTCTTATATAAAATCATTATATATATTGTTTACATATTCTAAGAGACGTCATATTTTTTCACTATTTTTCATTTTGGAATAAACATATATTTGGTTATAATTAATTGAATATATGATTGAGCATCATAAATTTTAATAATAATAATCCTCACAAACCTTTTGAAAGAATATAAATATATATAATTTAAAAGACAACTTTAAGGAAAAATCTAACCTTTCATTCAATAGAAGTCAAATTTAGTGGCTTTTTACTAAATCATAAAATAAATATTAAATAATTAATTAAACATCCAAATATTTTTTGTTGAAAAGATTTCCAGTGGCTAGTTCACAATATGCCACTTGGCAAAATTTTAGGCTAGACTATCTTTCTTTATATATATATATATAGATAGAGAGAGAGAGGGGGGGGGGGG